>NC_056735.1:233796869-234051869 GCF_019279795.1 Protopterus annectens | reverse complement strand
TTCACTATTACTGTTCATCACTTTCTCTCTCATCTACTGCGGTGGTGGTGCTGCGGTAGCGTTGTCGCCTCACAGTCAAATGTTGTCCTGTTTGATTCTCAGCTAGAGAGTTTTCTGTGTGGAGACATGCATGAATGGGCGTACCTTTGTTGAAGGTTTTGTGTCAGGGCTGGCAACTCGGCACGTAAAAATCTACTGCCAATCATTAGCGGACTGGAGTTCCGCTGTGGCAACCCCTAACCGGGAAAAGCCGAAAGACATAACAACAACAACTTTCTCTCTCATCTGTGTCACATTTCATAGTGCTCCATTACATGGAATAACCAAGATCGTACTATATGAGAGGTTCAGATATGCAGTTATACAAAAAGAACAGAAAGCACTTAGCTAAATAGAATGTCTTTAAGAAGCTCATTTGTTAAAGCATTCTAATTCCTATGTGCCGTTTTGTGGAAATGAGTCAGATAAAAGACTGTCATCTTTCTAGAATAAACACATTTCTCGGACTAATAATGGAATGCCATGCCAGAGGTGGGAAGTTGAAAATTTATTCAGACTGGGCGTGTTGCTAGTGTGAATCCAACACAAGCTGCTTAGCAGAAATTAATGTGAGAACAGATAATCTACTTTGAAACAGAACTCTATCTTTGGAAGACTGATCAAGAAACTAATGCAATATAATGACTGTGTATGTTGCTGCTGTTGTTGTCTTCTGGCTTTTCCCGGTTAGGGGTCACCACAGCGGAACTCCGGTCCGCTAATGATTGGCAGTAGATTTTCACGAACACTAAGGTTCCAGTTTGACATCCAACCTTCAAAGAAGGCACGCCCATTTACGCATGTCTTTCAAATGCCCACCCAACCACAGGGAGGACATGCAGACTCCACACAGAAGGCACTCTCCGCACTCTAGCTGAGAATCGAACGGGAGAAACTCTTGCTGTGAGGCAGCAACGCTACCGCTGCACCACTGCGGAAAGTCAATATAATGACTGTGTATACTGTATAATAATGACAGGGGGACAATATAGTCCTTAAGTAAAATATTGTCCCTCTGTCATTAGAGAGATATTTCCTGAGATTTTCTGACTTGCTAATAACAGAGGGACAATATTTTACTTAAAAACTAAATAAATATATAAAAAATATATCTTTAATAAACAATGCTTTTTATTGAGTCACTCTAAAAAGTAAAAATTAAGGAACAAGAGTGAACATTTTGCACAAGAAACACACAAGCTGATTTCAGAAAGGCATTTGAGGTTGGTTTTGCTGATACCTGTTACTTCTTCTGGTACCTCATCATCACAATCAACAAAACCAACCTCGAATGCTTTTCTGAAATCAGCTTGTCTGTGTTTCTTTTGCAAATATTTCTGGAGTCTGTCACTAATTCTGATGACATCCTTCACTGTCTTCAGAAGACTCTGTCTCTCTCTCTCTCTCTTTCTCTCTCTCTCTCGTTCTCTCTGTCACCAAAACTCCTACACCATTTCTAGTCTGTCCTCACCCTGAATAGCAGACTCAGGTTCCCAAGTCATGTGGCTTTCCTGCACTTTTCTTCCACCTTGTCTACTGGATATACAGGATATTCAGTCTCCTCCTTATTATTGTGTCTTTGACTTTTGATTTATTTCCATTCGGTAAACCTACAGTCAGTGTAACAATCCTTAGTTGATGTTTGGCAGGTTGATTGGCTTTATGTCCAACTTTCACTCAACAGAGCTATTAAAGTAACCCAAGATAGGCAAGTGAACACTGTCTAGCCAGTAGCTTATTGAGCTAGTGCTTCTGGGCTGTATGGCAGACACACACCTGCCACAAGGCACATAGACCCCTCCCACTGTTAGCATGGGTCCCTGACATAAGTCAGGGTAGGCTGGATCCTTATCCCACTTACCACTGGCAAATACACTTACCTATATTTAGTGACAGTGGTCAATGTGACCAAATCACCTAGGACCAATTGTTTTTATCATCAAGTGGCTAGCCTTGACGTGTTATGCAGTCTGTGATTCATATTCTCTTATCTAAGGGACACTGTGCACTACAGTGATGCCTAAAGCAGTTGGTCTATATAAATGTTCCTAAAATAGGCACCACCTATATACTGTGCTGTAGCCCACTTCTCCATTCACTACTGTATCTGACTAAACAGTAGAACAGCTCAATTCCTATGCACTTTAATCCATCACAATTATTCTTAATCATGGGGTTCCACTGGTAAATCAACTTCTCCATACCACAATAGTATTTCTTGTTGTTTGATCCATGGTGTAGAAAGGCTAAGCCTGAATGATTCATTCACAGCCCACGTTTTGAAGAAGACAACATTGGTGAAAGGAAGCAATGATAAAGAACATGCTGATTCACCTCTCAGGGGGGGGGGGAGTTGTTGTGTGAGTTTTGTGGTTTGTGATGTATGCAACTTAATTATTTAAAAAAAAAACATAAAGCACAATAAAGTTAACAAAGCATAAAGATAACCATACAGATCACCACTTAATTATAGAACTAGATGTCTTACTGTTGCTGAATGCAAGACATATTAAGTTACTCAGCCTTATAAACAGTTTTTCACTCACATACTTTCAATCACACCAATCTGTCCACTATAATAATTCAATTCCCATGAATAATTTAGCAATAGCTACTCAACAGGTAATTTTGTATCAATACAGTTTTACAATTTTCTCTCTAATGTTTAATTACTGTTACCTTAGTACTACACTATGCTGTCTTCTTTTCCTTTATATCTTCCATTACATTATTTCCTATGTATCTCCCCCTTCACACCACCTATATTTGTATATTATTCAGTTACTTTGTACTTAACTTCCACTTACTCTGACCACACCTGCTGTGACACTGCCAGCACAGCTGTCTAGAATTTTGTAAATAATTCTATGTCATTTGTGACTATTGATATTATTTATACAGAACAGTATGTTATGTGCTGAGCTTCAAGAATGTAACCACATCATACCATGCTGGAA
Source organism: Protopterus annectens (assembly GCF_019279795.1). Taxonomy (NCBI): domain Eukaryota; kingdom Metazoa; phylum Chordata; order Ceratodontiformes; family Protopteridae; genus Protopterus; species Protopterus annectens. Next base: position 234,048,873 of record NC_056735.1, on the reverse strand, counting down.
AATAGAAGATTAACTTACAAAACCTCAAGAAAATAAGTTGAAATTAAGTGCTTTATGATTGTGCTATAAAAGTTAGTTTCAGTGCAGAAGCAGACACAATGTCTAGAGCTAGACATTTTCTAGTGTCTTAAAAGAAAAGTAATTACTAAGTTTAAAATGTAAAGTGACTTCCTAGCAGCTACACAGTTCTGAGCAAACAGCTGAGAGATATGTATTTCTCACACAGAGATATTAAAATTCTGTTAAGTTTCTGCTTAGCCTGGGAACTGAAGTCAGGTGACAAAGAGTGATGTCACCCAAGCTAACTCAGCAATAAAATGTGATATTAATTTAAGAACTCTCTCAGAGAAAGACTGTGCATTTTGTATTTTGTCTTGTACCTAGCAAAAACATTCACTCATCATCATCATCTGCATTTGCCTGTCTGTGAGTAAGATTCATGGCATAGTATCTCTTTTAGATATAGATAGGAATATAGTAAAAATTAGTTTAGATGTTTTCTGTATTTATTTGAGACTGTCCTGTAATGTTGTTTTAAATACTTCCTGTGATTTTGAACTCTGAAGTAGCTGTGTTGAGCTACTGAGTATTGTCTTGTTCATGTATTATTTATTATTAACTATATTTAAACCTATCTTTGTTGCTGGTATTTGTGAGACATATTTAAGTGCTTAGAGTACTTGCATATGCATTTGTTGACACCGTACAGCCACTCCTAACTAGCCTTGGTCTTGGTCAAAACTACCATTTGGATAATAGTAGCATTACACAGTAGGATTGGACACCCTTTGTAAGGGCCTTATAGTAGCTAATAAGGATAGGTTGGTGGCAGTGGAAACTACCTTATAGTCTGGGCAGAAGGGGGCATAGCTACTAAACCTGTGCCAGCCTTCCCCAGGAGTGCGTGTGTGTGGAGGGGGGGTTCTCTTCGCCAGAGTCATGGAGGTAATGAGGAAGGGAGTAACTGAACCACAAAAGCAACAAAGTCAGTAAATTTCTTCTACAATTTACAGAGGGGGATAATTTTGATAGCTTCATTCATATGTTTGAAAGGGTATGTAAACAGTATAATGTTGACCAATGGCTCTTGGTATAGTTCCTGACTCCCTTACTCCATGGTAAAGCTGTAACTGCAATTTCTAAGCTGTCTGATACAGATTGCTTAAATTATAATACAGTAAAAATGTGTTTGTTTGAATTATTTAAGTTAAAACCTGAAGCTTATAGAAAAAAGTTCTGTGAGCATAGATGCAAGGCAGATGAAAGTGTGTGTGAATATATTGTTGAATTAAGCACTTATTTTTCACAGGTGGGTGACTGAATGTCAGGTCACCACTTCTGAATGGCTGGCAGACCTTTTGATGAGGGAGCAAGCCCTTAGCACTTTGCCTGAGGGCATGCAAATATGGTTAGCTGAGAGACAATGCAATAATGCATATGAGTTGGGGAAGAAGGGAGACCTATACCTAGCTAGCAAGGCATCACTGCACAGGAAAGGGACACCCAGTGCTGCTCATGGGTCTAAGGGAATCCATGGTGGGCAGCCCAGACTGCCCCAACAGAGTCTGCCAGTAGCAGGGGAAGCCACTAGTCCAGGTACACTCCAGGACCAAGGGTTAAATGTTTTAAATGCAACCAGTGGGGCTATGTAGCATATAGATGTCCACAGAGGTAAGGTGGGGAACAAAAGAGCCAGTAAGTGGAAATGACAAAATGCCAGCAGTAAGCTGTCTTGAGACAACAAGGATAGCAAACTGCCACAAGAGGTTATATCCTATCTTAGTGAATGGGAAAGAGGCCATTGCTAAGAGATACACAGCCTCTGACCTAACCATTGTGAAGCCTGCAGTGGTTAAACAGGAGCACTACTTGCTTGGGCAGTGTACTCCAGTCAGATCTTTAGGACGGACCCCATTCCAAATACCTTTGGCTGGTGTTCACCTTGACTGGGAAGGTGGAAAAGGAAGGCAGCAAGTAGGTGTGTTTGAAGATATCCCTGCAGATGTCCCGATAGGGAAAGATTTTGATAATGCAGTACTGTGAGTGCATGCAGTAACACGCAGTCAGGCTTGGAGACAAGCATGTGGGTCTGGTAGCCTGAGGGAGACCCAGACAGACCACACACTTGCAGCCAGGACTGGTGAGGTGGTTACTTTAGGGAGGGAGGTACTCTGTAGTAGTGAGACTGAAGGTGAGCCACAGGTGCTTGGGGGTACTGATGTTCCCTTGGACAGAGTGACTGCAAGGGGCAGAGTTGAGTAGTAGTAGTAGTAGTAGTAGTACCCAGTGTAAGATTTGAAAATGCTGTGCTGTACCTTAATTAGCTGGAAACATTGTATACAATGAGACTGAGAATCAGAAGTCTTTCAATAGATGTCAGTCACTCCCTTATGAACCAAGTCTTGTACACTGCTCAGCATGAATTCTCCAAACACTGTAATTCATTTAATAAGGTTTTATTAAATGTTCACAATATCTGAATACTGTCTTCATTAACAGTACTGATAAACAATTCAAATTGCTGCACATCATATTCTGATTGTCCTGAACAATGTAAAATGACATAGTCTCTAGATGACCTGTTTTCTGTACTCATGCTCGAGTGTTAGACATCTTCTCTAAAGTAACAGGTCAGATGAACTTACTAATCTTAACTGCCCTGTTATCCTGAACACAACATATTATATTATCTTGTTCAGAAATTTTCCTCTATTGACTATATCAACACCCCTAACCTTGATCCTCAGGCTACATCTTGTTTTTTAGCTTAACTTATTTCTTGATTCTTTCCTTAAGAAAGGAACCTAACAAAAACTCTCTGCAATCTTCCCTTGACAAACTGTTATTTCAGCAAGGTCAAAATTCAGTGGAAGATTCTTTGTTTCTGCTTTCTAAAATGTATGCATAAATGAAACACCATTTTCTAGCCAGCAAGGTCAACATTCAGTGAAAGATTCTTTGTTTCTGCTTTTCCTAAAATGTATGCATAAATGAAAGACCATTTCTAGGCTTATTTTATTCTTTAGCCTGCCTAATGTCTAATAACTATTGTACAATGAAAAACCCTGATCTAACAATTGCCCCTGAGGTCCTTTGACAAAAGTCTACTGAGACCTATTTCTGTAGTTACCTTATGTTTATATTGCCAACTACTGAAGTTAGCTTTTATGCTACTTGACTTATAATATGAAAATAAAATAAAATTATTGGTAAACCTGCAATTTAAATTTTGACCACTAGGTGTCACTTGAGCACTTATGCCCTGTTTGAATTGAAGTCTTAAGTTTATGATTTGAATAAACTTGCAATTTTAAATTTGACCATTAGGTGTCATTTGAGCATTTATGGCCTGTTTGGATTGAAATTTCTTAACTTTATGATTTGATTTCATATTACCTAGATTTATAGTCTTTAGAGTATTTACATGAGTGACATATTTAAAACATGTACATTATTTAACCTCCTTTTGCTAGAGGAAGAGGTCTGCAAAATTATTTGTATACTGTATCATGGGTTTTTGAAACTGGCACTCTCTGCAACTGAGGTTTTTAAAACTTAATACTTTATGATAGGCCAAAATTCCTGAAAATCTACATAACTTAGTAGCTGATGGTTGTACTTTATCTGCTAAGCCAATAATTTTGGCACGTAGGGCAAACGTGCCCCTTGTACTGTTTTATACACATACAACCTTACTCTAGAGACTGGACTGGCAAATTTGCATTGTGCCCTTTTATTAGCATTTTTCTGCATGTCTTGAATCTTTGCCAGATTTGCCCAAACTGTTGAGCCATCTTGGCTTATCTTCTTTTTACCTTTTACCTTAATTTTCTTTTACTGCATTGGATATAGAGGAACTCCCCTCCTTGGCAGCTTTTCCTGCCACATATTGTACAGCCTATCAAGCATGATGGCTATTTTCTGAAGACTAATTGAAATCTGCACTAAAAAGATAATTTTATAAAAGGTCTTGAAGCATAATTATTATAGTCTGTGTTAACTTGTGTCTATACATTTTATTTAAATTTGTTTTATAACACTACTTACCTTTTTAACTTTTATGAATATTTATGAGCTATAATAGTTTACTAAAACCTATACTTTCTGTATTTTAAGTCTATAGCTTTGCATTGTTTGTTAGTGTCCTTAATTTCTGACATGTAAAGTGCGCTGCAATTTGTAAATGTGCACTGTAATCTGTAAACTACTTAAATTAAGCCTACCCTATTATGCTTTGAGTGCATTGAATAACTATTACTATCTATTATTTAAATAATAAGCCTGTAAAAAGTAATTCTGTTACTTTACCCTTAACTAATGACTGAATAATGTGAAGTATTTTGAGATTTGACTGAAATGTACAATGCCTTGACTATTACTATTACTACCTATTATTTAAATAATAAGCCTGTAACAAAAAATAATTCTGTTATTTTACCCTTAACTTATGACTGAATAATGTGAAGTATTTTAAGATTTGACTGAAAGGTACTATACTGAACCCATAACTAAATATGAATGCCATATTCTGAAATTTGACTAATATTTACATTAGCGTCTACTGAACATTTAAAAATAGTTGTGTATATTTTAAAAACTAACTAAACAAAAAGAATAAAATCATAACTGAAACTGGTGCATGTTATATTTTAACTAATACAATTGTTTGAAACATGAGAACATTTTGACAGTGTTGTCTGAACACAAACTGAAATCCATTTGAACACAGATAGACTAAAATTATTACTAAAACATGAGAACATTGTCTAAAAACATCCATACTTGCTTTAAGCATTGAAGAAATAACTGAAACAACTGAAACACATAGACAGACAATTTCTGTCCCACAGTTCTTTGCCAAATTTTGCTGCATTGTTCCTGTCGCTGATGAAGTAAAGGAAGGCCTGCTTTAATGCTGGTGTCCTTTTAACAGTTAGGGCTTTTAAACCTCTTCTTGTCATTTCTTGTTTGATTGTATTTATTATCAGGTCCTTAGAATAACATTTGCATCTTTAACAATTAGAATCTGATAGCATTGCTTATTGCCCTGACTTTACTTATATTTTTTCACCATGAAATGCAGCTTTAACAACTATAAACTGGCAAAATTGCTTGCTGTGCTGACTTTATTTACGTTTCTGCATAAAAATAAACATACATTTTTCTGCATGAAATAAACATTTACTGCTAATAAGCTCTAGCAAGTCTATAGACAAACTGATTTTTTTACATTAAATTTTAACACACAATTTTGGCATAATGTAATTTTTAAAATGGTACAATCAGACTGAGAAACAAAAGTCTTTCAATAGGTGTCAGTCTCTCCCTTATGAACCAAGTCTCATGCATTGCTCAGCATGAATGCTCCAAACATTGTAGTTCATTTAATAAGGTTTTATTAAATGTTCACAATATCTGAATACTGTCTTCATTAACTGTACTGATAAACAATTCAAATTGCTGCATATCATATTCTGATTGTCCTGAACAATGTAAACTGACATAGTCTCTAGATGACCTGTTTTCTGTACTCATGCTCGAGTGTTAGACATCTCCTCTGAAGTAACAGGTCAAACAAACTTATTAACCTTAACTGCCCTGCTATCCTGAACACAACATATTATATTCTCTTATTCATTAATTTTCCTCTGTTGACTATATCCACACTCCTAACCTTGATCCTCAGGCTATGTCTTGTTTAACTTATCTCTTGATTCTTTCCTTGAGAAAAGAACATAACAAGAACTCTCTGCAATCTTCCCTTGACAAACTGTTATTTCAGCAAGGTCAATATAGAGTGGAAGATTCTTTGTTTCTACTTTCTAAAATGTATGCATAAATGAAACGCCATTTTCTAGCCAGCAAGGTCAACATTCAGTGAAAGATTCTTTGTTTCTTCTTTTCCTAAAATGTATGCATAAATGAAACACCATTTCTAGGCGTATTTTATTACTTAGCCTGTCTAATGTCTAATAACTACTGTACAATGAAAAACCCTGATCTAACACCAAGACTTACAGTGAGGCATCGCTGTCAGAGAATCCCAGACTTCCTGTGGAAGGGGATCCAGGAAGGGTTACTAAGAGAGAGTTGACACCGGCTCAGCTCTCAGACCCTACATTACAAGGTCTGATAGAGGTAGCTAGTGAGGCACCAGATTTTCATTGGAAGGGGGAATCCATATACTGGTACAAAGGGTTACTGTATAGAGAGCGGACCCCTGAAGAAGGGCTAGAGGGTGAGAGAATACAGCAGTTGGTAGTTCCCAGAGCCTACTGTCTGGCATTCCTAGTGATAGCCCATGATATTCCCTTTGCATGTCATATGGGCATAAAACATACAAAGAGACGTATTATGCAGAACTTTTATTGGCCTTGAATTTCCAGGAATGCAGCAGGGTACTGCAGGACCTGTGAGCATTGCCAAAAGGTAGACAAGGCAGGAGACAAGGTGAAAGTTCCTTTGATTGCTCTGTCTCTGAATGAGGAGCCATTTTAGAGGGTAGCTATGGATTGTGGGGCCTCTGAGTACCCCAAGCTTCACAGGGAAAAAGTATATCATAGTGGATTATGCTACCAGATACCCTGAAGCAGTGGCTGTGTCCTCCATTGAGGCAGGAAAGGTGGCAAATGCTTTGCTAGAGATTTTCAGAAGGGTAGGTTATCCAAATGAAATACTGACTGACAGAGGTGCCAATTTCATGTCAGACCTACTGGCTTGTCTATGGAAGTACTATGGGGTGAAGCACTTAAAGACCACTCCCTACCATCCCCAGACTAATGCTGTTGTTGACAGGTTAAACTCTGCACTCAAGATTATGCTATGGACATTTGCAGACCACTCTAAGAGGGTGTGGGACAAATATTTGATGCATCTGTTGTTTGCTAACAAAAAGGCTCCCTAGGAATTCACAGGTATTTCACCCTTTGAGTTGCTGTATGGGCATATGGTGAGGGGACCTCTAGATTTGATTTGAGATGATTGGGAGGGTGTGTGTGAATCTCACAAGGAATCTGTTGTGGCATATGCCCTAAACCTCAGGACAAGGCTCAGGGAACCAATAGGCTTGGCCTAGGAAAACCTAGCAGAAGCCCAACAGCAGAAAAAGGTCTGGTATGACAAGAATGCTCAAGCTAGAGAGTATGTTGTAGGGCAGCAGGTAATAGTTATCATTACTGTCAGACACAAGAAGCTGCAGGCAGAGGGTCTATATTATAAGTTTAAAAGAGTGAATGCACTTTTATTGAGCTATATTGAGCTATAAACATCAAAACCACTAAATAGCGAAGACACAGAACAGCGATTTTTCCCCAGGGAAAAAATCGCTGCTCTGCAAAAAAAAAAAAAATGCAAACACAAAATAAAGTGAGGGGCTTCACCCCCCCACACCCCCTACTTAAATATACCAACTCCGAGATCGCACCACAGTGGAAGAAATGGTAAAGTAAAGTGAGGGGCTTCACCCCCCCCACACCCCTACTTAAATATACCAAATCCGAGATCGCACCACAGTGGAAGAAATGGTAAAGTCCCAAAAACAGCACAGCGATTTTTTTCCCTGGGAAAAAAATCGCTGTTCCATGTCTTCGCTATTTGGTGGTTTCGATGTTTACAGCTCGATAAAAGAGCATTCGCTCTTTTAAGCTTTCAAACTTATAATATAGATCTGCAGGTGGCTTGGGAGAGACCCTACAAGGTGGTAAGGAAGGTCAGTGATGTTAACTACTTGGTAGAACTGCTAGGCAGGAGGCAGGGACACAAATTGTACCATGTTAACATGATGAAAACTTACCATGATAGGGAGGCATTTGTGCTGAGTATTTGCATTGGATGCAGAAGGAGTCTGCAGGGGATCTGGTGACTGATCTCCTCAGTGAGGCTCGGACTGACACCTCAGTGGAAGTGGTAGCAATGTCCCAGCAGCTATCCCCTTCCCAGGTTCGAGTAATCTGGGCAGTGTTACAGGAGTTTGGGGACATGTTCACTGGGAAACCAGGGTGCACCCACCTGGTGCAGCACCATGTGGATACAGGACCCTAAAGGCCTATTAAACAGGCTCCTGATATGGTACCTGAGAGAGTCAAACAGACTCTGAGGAAGGAGATACAGGAAACGTATCAAGAGTCCAGCAGTCCCTTGGTGCTGGTACCAAAGAAGGATGGTGGCATCAGGTTCTGTGTGGATTACAGGGAATTAAATAGTCACACAGAGTCAGATGCTTACCCCATGCCTTGGACAGATGAAGCCCTAGAGCAGCTGGGTGGGTCTAAGTATTTTACACCATTGATCTTACCAAGGGTTACTGGCAGGTGCCCTTGACTCCCAGTGCTAGAGAGAGGTCAGCCTTTTTGACTCCTTTTGGCTTATATGAGTTCATGAAGATGCCCTTTGGGATGAAAAATGCCCCTGTGACTTTCCAGAGGCTGGTAATTCATATCCTAGCAGGAGCATGAGACTTTGTCCTCTACTTACCTAAATGATATTGCTGTCTACAGCCATTTCTGGCAAGAGCACCTTCAGTATGTCAGTGAGGTGCTGGTTAGACTACAGAGGGCAGGGTTGACCATTAACCTCAGCAAATGTCAGGTTGGTATGGCAGAGGTCTCCAACTGCCAAACCTGCCAAAGTGGAAGTCATGCAGGCATGGCCTGCCTCTGTTACCAAAAAGCAGGTGAGGGCATTCTTAGGGACAGCAGGGTACTACAGAAAGTTTGTCCCCGATTATAGTACCATAGCTGCTCCTCTCACAGACTTGACAAAGAAAAACAAGGCAGTTAAGGTAGTGCGGACCCCAGCATCTGAACAGGCATTCCAGAAGCTTACAGGAGGTTTGGGAGGACCCCCTGTGTTAACTAGTCCATATTACAGCAAAGAATTTGTTGTGCAAGTGGATGCTTCAAACTATGGTGTGGGGGTTGTACTTAGCCAGGTTTCCTCAAAGGGAGAAGAGCACCCAGTGGTATATCTTAGTCATAGGCTCTAACCCAGGGAGGAATGTATGCAGATGCAGAAAAGGAATACCTAGCCATAGTGTGGGCACTGCAGAAACATCAGCCATATCTGTATGGAAGAAAATTCACTGTAGTTACAAACCATAATCCCTTCACATGGCTACATTGAGTCAGCCAACAAAACTCCAAGTTACTAAGGTGAAACCTAGGGTTGCAAGCATATGCTATGACAGTGCAACACCACAGTGGGGTTAGCAATGCCATCACAGATGGGCTGTCAAGACAGGGAATGGGGTAAGGTATTCCCCAGATAGGGTAAACCCTCTCAAGCAACATTTCTCAAGGGTCACTTGAAAAACTAACTTGAGTTTTTTTTTTTGGGGGGGGGGTGTGACACTGGCAGCACAGCTATCTGGAATTGTGTAAATGATTCTATGTCATTTGTGAATATTGATATTATTTATACAGAACTGTGTGTTATGTACTGAGCTTCAAGAATGTAACCACAGCATACCCTGCTACAACATAAAAAAGTAACTTACAAAACTTCAAAAAAATAAGTTGAAATTAAGCGCTTTACAATTGTGCTATAAAAGTTAATTTCGATAAAGAAGCAGATACAATGTCCAGAGCTAGAAGTTTTTTTATTGTCTTGAAAGTCTTGAAAGAATATTAATTACTGGGTTTAAAATGTAAAGTGTTTATTGCTTTATGACTGAAGCAGCTACACAGTTCTGAGTAAACATCTGAGAGATATGTATTTCTCACACAGAGATGTTAAAATTCTGTTAAGTTTCTGTTTACCCTGGAAACTAAAATCAGCTGACAAAGAGTGATGTCACCCAAGCTAAGCCAGCAGTAAAATGTGATATTAATTTAAGAACTCTCTCAGAGAGAGACTGTGCATTTTGTATTTTGTCTTGGACTTCGCAAGAACATTCACTCATCATCATCATATGCACTTGTCTATAAGTAATATTCAGGGCATAGTATCTCTTTTGAATATAGATAGGAATTTAGCAAAGATTACTTTGGATGTTTTCTGTATTTATTTGAGACTGTCCTGAAATGTTGTTTCAAATACTGCCTGTGATTTTGAACTCTGAAGTATCTGTGTTGAGCTACTGAGTATTGTCTTGTTCTTTTATCATTTATTATTAAATATATTTCAACCTATATTTGTGGCATATATTTGTGAGGCGTATTTAAACTCTTAGAGAAGTTGCATATGCATTTGGTGACACTGTACAGCCACTGCTAAATAGCCTTGCTCTTGGTCAAAACTACCATTTGGATAATAGTAACATTACACAGTAGGATTGGACACCCTTTGTAAGGGTCTTATAGTAGCTGATAAGGAGGGGTTGGTGGCAGTGGAAACTAAGAAAAAAGTACCACGTCCGCCAGCAGAAGCAATAATTCAAAAGGCAGTGTAGGAAACTTCTTTATTTAAAATTCAAGTAAACGAACTTTGTAAAATCCAAAATCAGAGACAAGCGCTTTCGCCCGGATACCTTCCAGGCTTTATCAAGTCAAGAACACTGTGCAGCCCTAAGCGAGTGCTTAAATAGCTGCCTTAATTAATCACATGTTAAATTAAAAATGCTTATACATCTAAACAAAATTTTCTGATTATTTGCATTAATAAAAACATTATTTAAAACATTAAAAACAGAAGTTTCTTTCTTTGTAGACAATGATACACAAACATCCATTTTTGAGGCACCACAATGCACTTTGCACTTTAGGATGTAGAAGAAAGAAACTTCTTTAAAATTAATACTAACATTCATGTACTAAAAACATAGATTCATAGTATAGCACACCAACTTTAATGGATCTAGGTTCATAACAATTCAAATCTGTTTTTAATGTTTTAAATAATGTTTTTATTAATGCAAATAATCAGAAAATTTTGTTTAGATGTATAAGCATTTTTAATTTAACATGTGATTAATTAAGGCAGCTATTTAAGCACTCGCTTAGGGCTGCACAGTGTTCTTGACTTGATAAAGCCTGGAAGGTATCCGGCAAGCTTGTCTCTGATTTTGGATTTTACAAAGTTCGTTTACTTGAATTTTAAATAAAGAAGTTTCCTACACTGCCTTTTGAATTATTGCTTCTGCTGGCGGACGTGGTACTTTTTTCTTGGGTCTTCGGTCTTTGTTTGTGAACTTCCTGGCAGTGGAAACTACCTTATAGTCTGGGCAGAAGGGGGCATAGCTATTAAACCTGTGCCAGGCTTTTCCCAGGTGTGTGTGTGTTTGTATATAAACATTTGCTGTCCAGGACCAAGAAGGAGCAGGTGCCTAATCGGATGCAATCTCTCCATAGCATGAACAAGCAAATAAGGGTAGGGATGTGCTTCATGGTCAGGGACACAAAGCATTGGTTGGACAGAGAGGGTGATGGAGGTCTTGGCTTGACCCCTCATCTGAGATCTTAACCCTATAGCTGTGACAGTGAGGAGTCTTATTTGGGATATGGAGAAAGAGACAGACCATACCCAGACTGACTGTGGTCCCTGTGTGCTCTTAAGGGAAATTGTACTTTACTGTGTGTGTACTTGTCATCCTCCCATTGTGTACACTCCCCACTGTTGCCAGTGGTGAGGACTGAGGCTCCTTTATTGCTGGGCCAGTGCAGGGGCATCACACCTGCCAATACTACATTACTCACTAATAAATTAACCTACTCTTCTACACTTCGAGCTGGTACTATCCTATTATCCTGTCCTTTCTTTCCACTCACCGTGTCCACTTATATCATTACTACAGTACTCTCCTTCCACTTACTTTGGTTACTCCTACATTACTACAATGCCCACTATTAAGTTATGCTACTCCTGACCCTTAGCTTATTCACATCTGCCATGTATCAGCACTCAGTTTCATCCCATGCGCCTTCAGGTTTGCATGCCATTCTCCTAACATTTAGTGTGGTCCTTGTTCAGAGTCTGCCTATAATGCCATATCATCTGCATACAGTAACTTTGTGATTGGTGATCTGTCCCCTCTGACCTGTTTGCTAATGTAGTCCATCACCAGTAAAAACAGCAGTGGGCTCAGCGCTGGACCCTAATGCATACCTACTCTCACTGAGAACCCCTCTCTAAGACTAAACATGGCTCGTATTTAAGTCATTGAGTCCTAGCACATATCTTGCACTAATTTTACAATGATTCTGCGACTTCAAAACACTGCAGGACTGCCAAAATCAGCTTTCTTGGGACCTTGTCATATGCTTTCTCCAGGTCTAAGAATGCCCAGTTGAACTATTTCCTCATCTCTAGCTTCTTCTCTATCTATCTGTCTCACTGCAAACATTAGGTCATTTATGCTACATCCGGATCTGAATCCAAACTGCTCATCTGTCACCTTACTTTCTACTACTCTTCGTATTCATTTATCAATAACCCTCTCCAGAACTTTCAGGTAATGTGATAGGACTTTGATATCTCTGTACTGCCCACAATTGTGAATGTCCCTTTGTTCTTAAACACTGGCACTAGCATGCTTACTCTCCAGTCACCTTGGATATACCTTTCTCTCCACACTGCTCTGAGTACCCTCAACAGCCATGTCTCCCCTATCTCATCCAGCACCTTTATCATATCTACCGTGACCTCATCTGAGCCTGCTGCTTTCCCTGACTTCATTTTCCTTAGTGCTGTTCTTACTTCTCTGGTGGGCTCCTCCTCATCTCTTACAGTAGGTTATGTCTATGACAGTTCAGCTTTTGTGTGTGTGTGTGGGGGGGTTGTTTTGTTTTTTTCTTTTTTATTCAGAAGCTGCTAGAAATAGTCCTTCCATCTGCCTTTGATGTCTTGTGGACTGGTGAGCAGGTTGTTGCTAGCATCCCTTATGAAAGGTGTCTGTCTTCTTTTGTTAGCCATGTGAACTTTCCTTCATGAACACATTATTATTGTTTATTTTTTTCATACATATTTCTAGGTCACCTCTAAAAACAGTCTTTGCTGTACAGGATATATAGTGCTATATTATGTTTATACTTATGTGTGCTGTTCTATATTAACATTGGAAAAGGTATCTCTTTATATGTAATGTTTTTTTGTTTTACTGTTGTAGAATTTTGATTTCTACCATTAACTTTCATAACTGGTCTGTCAGATCCCCTCAGAAAATCTACTTTGCCCACGTCAATCCAGCCGACAAACTGTAGATATATTTATTTATTTATTTATTATGTCTATGACAGTTCAGCTTTTGTGTGTGTGTTATTTTAAAATAAATAAAAATAAATATATTATGTTTATACTTATGTGTGTTGTTCTATATTAACATTGGAAAAGGTATCTCTTTATATGTAATGCTTTTTTGTTTTACTGTTGTAGAATTTTGATTTCTACCATTAACTTTCATAACTGGTCTGTCAGATCCCCTCAGAAAATCTACTTTGGCCATGTCAATCCAGCCGACAAACTGTAGATAGATAGATAGATAGATAGATAAATAGATAGATAGATAAAAAATGTACCTACTAAAGTTGCTATTAACTGTGGTATATGTAACAGACTGCCCCTCCACTCAGTGTAAACACAACTTTGGTCATTGCTGGAAAGAGCCAAGTCACCAGCCTACCTCTATCCTGTAAAAGTGTATACGGTAAGCAAGTCTTAGCTTAATATTATAAATGATATAATAAATTACATATTCATCAGTCTATTGTTACCTGGGCAATCAATATAGCAGAACTTAGCTACTTTAAAATGTACCTTTTATACTTTTTCCTTCTTCAATTACATTGAATGCATTAACTCTTAAAGAAGCACAGTGGTATTTTTTTTTGTTTATTTTTTTTGAGGTCTCAAAATAGATATTTCAGAATTGAAGTGTTCATTAAGCAGATTCAAATATAATTTGCTCACCTGAAACAAGGTAGCACTGTATGTGCAAGTTACCTCATGATGAGTTTACAGACTAATCAAAACATACATGCAAGTAAATTCATTTGTTTAAGTATTGATATAGTGTTTAAAATAACAGCATTAGGGTATTGTTAAATGCTTAAATAATAGAATTGAATGCATGGGTTTTAGAGATGGAGTAACATGTTAAGTAAGACAGAATTCTTTCTTCAGCAGAGTGAGTTTATGCAATAGTGCTACTCTCAGCATTTGCATTTATGTATTTGTTTGCTAAAACATAAAAAATAGTCCTTGACTGATCCTTTTCACCTACAGCACTGGTCATAGGCATAAATGTAATTTATGAGCAGTTTACAGAAACCAGTTAGCAGTATGTTTCCTGGAAAAAATATACCTAGAGAAAACTCACACAGTTACAAAGAAAACATAGATTCTACACATGCAGTAATCAGGTCAGAATGAAAACTGTACATTGATGATACATATCAGAAATCGTAATTAAAAGGTAATAAACATTTAGCTTATGAATATTTACAACAATCATTTTGTAAAGAAACCTCTTTGGATATACTTCCTGCATAAAGGCTGTTGTCATTTAACGGATAGCTTTGGTATTGAAACGTATTCAGTGAATATATAACTTTTTTCTATAATTTCATAGCAGGCATGAAGTTACACAGGAACATAGTAACATAGGAAGGGGATAGTAAGATACCTAGCCCTGAAACACCCTTAAGAAAGATGCCTAACACTTAAACATCCTTAAGAAAATACACTAATACTAATGTTTGCCTCATTTTTTTTGTGAGACAGCCATAAAGTCCTTTGCTAGGGTAAAGTTGTGGCTACTACTCAGGTCATCTAAGTTTGGTTTAAATGTAGCCATGGTACTGCTATCAAAGCCATATCTAGGTCAGAGTGAAGGGGTCATCGTGATGTTAGGGAACATGATCTGCAAATTCTTCTGGTGCAAGACTGCAGTACTGGCATTCATTTATGAATGCAAATAATTTGTTTGCAATCATTGCAGAAGCACTCAATGTATAGTGATTTAGCACTGGCAACCTGCTTTCTTTTGTAGTAAGTAGCTTGATACAGTTTAAAAACAGAAGAGCTTTTGTTTTCTTTGTGTTTGGAGGGGGGGGTGCCAGTTCAAAGAATGGTACAAGGTGCCAAAATAGGTAGCTATGGTTCTGAATGCTCTGTTTGATGGGTAGGGAAAGATTTTTCCATAGGTGGGGAATGCATTGTCTTATGAATTTATCTCTCCGATGAGTCTTGTTTCTTGGTGTAGGCCTCTTCCAGAGTGATTGTCAGCATACTGGCATGGGATATCACTTAAAACTTTTTTTTTTTTGCTTAGATCAATTAAATAAAACAGTAAAACATTTATCCAAATTGTGGATGTCTAGCTGGAAGATTCCCTAATTTAAAACTGACTCCTTCATTGGTTTAACAACACTGCTGGTTTAGTACAAAAACTTTGAATTCTTAGTCAATAACTGGCTGTCAGTTTAACATTAACTCTGGCTTAATATTTTTTTCTACTTAAAAACAGGAACAATGCTTGCAAAATATGCAGAACTGTGTTTAAATGTTTATTTCTGCATAGTTACTAAATGAATGTCCTCTTCACATTTGGGAACTTGGGTTTCCTGCTAATGATGTGTCCAATGTTATGAAATATGTGATGCAAGTTGTCTTTGTACATGGCTTTTTGTACAAGCAAAGAAATCAACATCACCAAAAAAAGAATAATGATGGTTTCATTTCTGCTTAGAGTTATTGTCACGGTATTCACCAGTGGCAATGACTTCTCACATGCAACGCAATCATAAAGTTGTCTAAGCATACCTCCAGGATGCATGCATATGATTTTATTATATTTCAGAGGGTGCTTTTCTCCCTTTGCCACCCTGTCACAGTCTTGCAGTTGAGTCATTAGTTCATGTTGCCCCACAACTATCTCTAATGTCGCTGACCTTTGTTGTTTATCCATTGTTGTTCTTGTTTCCTGATATAAATAAGTAATTGTGTGCCTGTAGTTCTAAGTTTGTTTTCCTCCAACTTCAGTGAAAATCTGCTGAAAATAATTTGAAAGTCAGCAAAGCATAAGGCTTTATTTATGTTTGTTTTAAACTAAACGTTTAGTGAAGCAAAGAGAGGATATTAACAGAGAACACCATAATATCCTAATGTTTCACAGCACCTGTCACAATGATATTAGATTGTTGAAACATCTTTTTCATAGATAGCAGATGCTGAAAAAGCAGGTTTGTGGCAGAAAAAAAATGTATTCCATCAGGCAATCAACGCTTTTGTTTTTTTTTTTTTTTCTCAGTGTAGGCTACAAAATATTTAAAGTCCAATTCACTGCTAGCTAAGTAAAGCCAAACAAAGTAGTCTGAATGCTGTAGTGCCAAATGGAATTTAAGGATTTAGAAAGTTACATGAAGAAAAAAGCTTGAGTTATGTCCACTTCTAACAGGCTGTCCTTTTCTTTTTTTTTTTTTTTTTAAATAAAACTGATGTTTGTACAAGTAGGTAGCTACATCAATAGTCAAAAGGTTAATTGGATAGATTAGATAGATAGATAGATAGATAGATAGATAGATAGATAGATAGATAGATAGATAGATATTTGATCCACTAATTCAATTTTATAAGGAGGGCTGACACCCCCATTAACCACCTGTCATTTTTTTAAAGATGAAGATTGGGAGATGAGAAATATGTCAGCACCCTTACAAACAAAATTTCACAAAAAAAAAAAAAAAAAAAAACAGAATAGGATTCAAAAGAAATAATCCAGTTATTTGCAAAAATGCATAAAATGTCAAATTATCTGTCTCTTTCTAGCTGTATATCACACAGGGGAATGAAGAGGTTGGAGTGAAAGGTTTTAATTAAGTAGGATGCAGAGAAGGACTGTGGTGGTGGTGCTGCGGTAGCGTTGTCGCCTCACAGTAAGATGTTCTCCTGTTCAATTCCCAGCTAGAGCGTCTTCTGTGTGGAGACATGCGTGAATGGGTGTACCTTCGTTGAAGGTTGTGCATCAGAGCTGGTAACTTATAACGTAAAAATCTACTGCCAATCATTAGCGGACTGGAGTTCTGCTGTGATGACCCCTAACTGGGAAAAGCTGAAAGATACAACAGGATGCAGAGAAGGGTGAGACACTCAATTTTGAGGTCAATGACTAAAAAAAAAACGCAGACAACCACAAGACATACTGTCATGCTACAGAAACCTAAGCTGAAGATTAGACAAATGGAATATTATTAAAGTAGCTAATACTGTGGTGGGAAACAATATCAGATGAAGGGAGGGAGATTCCTGATTTTATTAAGGAGGAATGTAAACTGGAAGTTTTAGGATGTTAAGATGAATGGAGAAGGGAAGTGGATATTTGTGGATCCGGTTAAGGAGTGGAGAATAGAAGGGGTAGGATAGGTATAATGACTGAATGAGCATAAACAGTTTTCTGAATAAGTACATAGGGATGAGTAAAACCTGCAAAGGGAAACCAGAAAGAAAGATAATAAATTGATATATTTTAATGTTATTACTCAGGCAAGGTTCTAATATGAAAGGCTGAATAATATCTGGAGATAGCTATGAATGCACAAAAACAGACAAGTCAGAGGTTCACAAAAAAAGTCCTTACAGAAAACATGCTGCTGTGCACCTCCTATGAAGAGACAAAGCCACCACACCCCCTTATTTATAAACACTACCCCTGCAGTCACACATCTGCAAAAAAAAAAAAAAAAGAAAAAAAAAAGAAAAACAAAAATGGGGAAGGGGGGAATTATTGCCGGCATTGTTACAAAAAAAATGCCACAAATGATTTCCTATGACAAACACCAGGGACAAAAGCTTTGTCATTTATAGACAGAAATGGCTAGAAAAGCAGGAATTATCATCCTGTATTTCATTCACGGACTTCCTGGATAACTGCATGATTTTGGTTCCAATTCGAACACAGCCAATGTTGATAAAGATTGGCTAGTACAGAGCTTGTTCTGTCTGCTACTGCTCATCCAGTGAAACATTCAGAAGATGCGTATTAATTGGCAGCAGTTTAAGACTTCTGCCATTAAACAATATTAACTTGTTTTTGCTGACTTGAGGGGGATAGTTTGTTGCCTTCTGCAGCTTCTTTGTTTTTAAATACCTCTCAAACTCATAGAGCAAGAAATCTGGAAAAAGCCGCAAATAATGAGTAAACAAAGGCCCCAAAATAGGGACACTTTTAAACTATTGTTCTTACAAACGTAGGAAGTAGATAGAATAACAAGTTTTGCATTAGCATGACTTTTCTTAAGGATATGAAGTCTAAAACTCAAATGTCTGCCATAATTTTCTGACTTCAGTCATCAATGATTTGCCAGAAAACCACAATTTTATCTGAAACATTCCAAAAATATGAGTCAAAAATCTGGACAGTCTGCGAAAATTTGGATACTCGAGATGTACAGTATGTGTTTTTCCTTTGGACATTCTTCTCTAACTGTTTCCAGAGTTTAACAATCAGTTTGTTGAGACTACTGGTAAGTAATTAAATACAAATTAAACACCCAATGGTGTATAACCCAAAAGATTGATGACATCACAAACTAATGAAATCTGCACATAACAAAGTCACTTTCAGATTCACAAATTCAAGTTTTGATAATAATAAAATTTTAGTGCTTCTGGCAAATGTTTAGATGTTGTATTTTGCTTTATGGCACAGCTCCACTCCTGTAGCAGTTAGCTCCTACAAATCTGTCTGTGATTCTTAAGACAAATACTTCGGAGCCACATATAACTAAATATCAAGCATCCTATGCAACTTATTGCTGCTCAGATATACTTTACAACTGCCATAGCATCTGCACTCTGACAAAAAAAGAGTGCATAGTAAACTAATGGAGTCATGTTAATGGGGGCAAATTGCTTTAGGCAGGATGAGTGGAAGAATCACACTTGCAAAGTGCCTGTGATTAGAGTATCCAACATCACTGGAAATGCAGACAAGAATTTCCAGTCATGCTTGGTTATGGGCTGTCACACATACAATGATGCATCAAAATACTATTGCAAATGCAGTCACAGAAAGCACAAGATGCATCAAAAAAGTAAAGGGCCAACCCAGTTCATCATATAAACGAGGACTAAAGCAGAGACAGCAAGCTTAGAAAAAGGGCAATGACAAGAAGAGGAAGATAAACAAGGGTAACCATGATGAATGGCATGCGCAAGGAGAAAGGAAGGCATATTTGTTGTGGATAAAGCTCTCATGTTTCACATAACAACTCAAAGAGTAGTTGGGAAAGTGAGGAATAGTTCACAGAGAGGTAGAGAGAGAAGGAAAAGTTGCAGGGGCAAACAAACAAACATAAAATGCTACAGAGACAAACAAAGGTGGTGCTAAATGAATGATGGGGGGCAATTATTGGTTGAAACAGCCAGGGAGGTAGACTTTTGTTGGTAAGGAGGATTGTACAGCAATCAAGGTATGGAGAATGAATAAATGACAGAGAAATACATGTATGGGACAATAGGACAGGTCGCATGGTGAATACCAGGCTAGCCCAGAGGCAAGCTATTATATCTGATGTTATGTGCAGCCTTTCTTGCCGGTAAAACTATACTCAAGCCCTACCAGTCACACATCTCAACCAGATGTGAAACCACACCAGCCTATATAACTGTTTCCAGGAGACCAGAGTGGACCAGTCCACAGCACTATCAAAAGAGGTGCCACTCCCCTACATGTACTGGCCACAGAGGCCACCAGTAAGCCCTCTGGATCACCTTTAGAGTCTCAACCTCCATCCCACTTCTGAGAGGCATGCCTGATGATCACTGGTGACCATGTACCAGAAGTATTGAAAGGCACAAACTGAAATGATTGCCATCATTCCGACTGGACTTTCAGAAGGAAGAGAAAACAAAAACAAAACACATTAATACATAGTCATGTTGCACATAATATTAAAACTATACAGTGCAGAAGTACACAAAACACATGTGTTCTGATGCCAGGAAAGGTAGTCTTGCCTCCTGCAATATCTATCCATGTTAACGTGGTGCTTTTCAGAAAAGAGAATAAAAACAACAACAAAAAAATCATGAGCTCCATCATCAACCCCCTATTTCCCCAGTTTTCTCCACAAAGTCAGGGTGTCAAGTCAACTGTTGTCACCTGTCCCTATTCATTGATAGCCTAACTTCCTTCTTTAACATTCATGTCTGACTGTCACAGGTCTTCTCTCATGCAATCCCTCCATCTCTTTGCTGAACATTCTCATCCCTTCTAGCATTTCTTAATGTTTCTCCCAAATCTTCTTCACCAAGTCTTTTTCTTCTACTTTTCTGCACATGTGACTGAACCACCATAATCTGTTCTCCCTAACATTCTCTGCAATTGGGACTACTTTGTCTTCTGCTTTGAGGTCCTTATTTCTTCAGTTGTTCCACATTGTGCATCCTACCACCACTCTCAGGCCCTTCATACTCCCCACCTCAAGCTTCCTCATCTGTTCTGCCTTCATTGTCCAGCCATCTTTAACATACAGAAGTACTGGTCACACTTCTATATTTAACACTTTACTTTTCAGCTTCATTGGCATTCTTCTGTCACATGTTGCCCCTTATACACTGTGCCAGTTGGCTGCAGCACCTCTGATTTTAGTTTTGATTTCTTCATTCAAACTTCACTTCTCCTCAACCATTCTTCCTATATAGTTGAAGCTATTAACCTGTTCTACTATTTCCATACTGTTTCAATTTTCTGATCTCCCCCATTTGCAGCCATGACAACTGTCTTGTCTCTATGCAGTTTTATCCCTTTGGCCTTTAGTTTTGCATTCCATACCCCTATCATTTGCTAAAGGTCCTATTCACAGTCTGCCTATAGTGCCACATCTTCTGCATACAATAGCTTTCTTGACCTGTTCCTTCTGACATGTTTGTTAATGTAGTCCATCAGAAATATAAAACGCAGTAGGCTCAGAATGGAACTCTGATGCACACCTACTTCCACTGAGAACCCCTCTGTGAGTCCAAGCACAATTCATACTTGTATCATTGGATTCTTGTACAAAACCTGCATTAATTCTACCAATAATTCTTGGATTTTGAACCATCACAGGACTACCAAAAGTAGCTTTCTTTGGGCCTTGTCATATGCTATCTTCGGTGCCTAGTTGGACTCTTTCCACTACCTGCCTCACTGCAAATACATTCCAGAGGTATAGCTAAGTTGGGGTAAAGGGGGAAACTGCCCTGGGTGCATTGTTAAGGGCACAATTGTTAGATGCTGATGCCTCAATACTGCAGTATCCACATTCATAAATAAATAGGGTTGTGGCTGAAGTGCTGAAGCTCTTTGTTTGTAGCATTTTGACTATAGCAAAATTCATTACATTTGTAGCAAGTAGTTTGATACAGTTTCAGAATACAAACTTTTATAAGGCACCTGATTACCTAGCTATGCTGCATTCTCATCTGAATACAAACTGTTCTTCTCCCATCTTACTTTAATCAGTCTGTGTATTTATTTATCACTCACTCTCTCTAGCACTTTCTTGTATTGTAATAGGAGTTTTATAACACTGTAGCGTCCACAGTTGTTAGTGTCCCCTTTGATCTTGCATACCTTCACTAGAATGCTTATTCTCCAGTCATCTTGGATACTCCATTGTCTTCATACAGAACTGAGTACCTTTAGGACCATTTCACTCCTAACACCCAGCATTTTGATCTTATCCACTGTGACTTCATCTAAGACTACTGTTTTCCTTGACTTCATTTGCCTTAGTTCTGCTCTTACTTCTTCTAAGGTAGGTTCCTCTTCCTGTTTCATTGAAGGCTATGCATTAGGCAGTACAGCTTTTTTGGAGTTTTCTTCATAGAGAAGCTGCTAAAAAAACTCCTGCCATTTGCCTGTTGGTGTCCTCCGGACTGGCAAACAAATTGCTTCTGGCAGCCCTTATGAATGACGTATGATAACTATATTTTGTATCTTTTCTTCTTTGCCTTGGAACCTGATAGAGTTTCTTTTGTGCCATCTGCTGAGTCACTTCCCATAAGCTGGCAGGGTTTCTTTGATGCCTTGTTCATTGCCATTGCAACTGCTCTCTTTACCTCTCTATTAGCAAGCCAGTATGCCTTCTAAATGGTCAATATTTTCTGTCTTCTACTTATAACTGCACTCATTCTTTCTTTTGATAACTTTCTGCACTTATGCAATCCATCACCAGCTTTCCTTGTGTAACTTATTTCCCCAACCTTTGGTAGAAACATCATCCTATCTCCTGCCTGCTTCTAAGATGGTTTTAAAGTTTTTGCTATTTTTAAAAACAAATCTAGGTTGTTGTCCCAACTGGTTGGTTTACCTGAGGCATCCAAAAACAGTACTCCAGTGTGCTTTGATGAAACTTTTCAAGGAATCTGTGAAAGTTTTTTTGGCCTTTTGACATTGTTTTTATTCTGACCCACCATGGATCCAGGTTGTCGTATAATGGAGCCATATCGAGAATTTCTGTGCTCTATCAAAAAACTGCTAATATCGTCCAGCATGCCCTGTGGATAGCCCATACTTTTAAACATTTCACAAAGTTTGATAGCTTCAACTTGGAAGTTGGTGTCATCAGAAACTAATCTACTAAGCCTGATCAGTTGCTGTTTCACCAAATTATTTTTCTGCCATGCAGGGTGTTGACTATCGAAATGCAAATATGCATTCAAAAAATGTTTTTCCCAGAAAATGTTGGACTCATATTTTTCTTCCTCCAAATTTTTGCACAATGCGATGTCAAGGAAAATCAATAGAATATGTGTTCTATTGGTGGGTAAATTCTAGGAAGTGAGTGGAGAGGTTTAAAAAGTCCATAAAAGGCTTCAGTTCCTCTGAACTGCCCTTCCATAAAATAAATATATTGTCCAGGTACTGGAGATAAACTACAATCATTGAAGAAAAAGGTGGACTTAAAACCATGAAGGTCTCCCACAAATATAAAACCATGTTCTCAAATATCGGAGCTGAAGCTGCCCCCATGGCCACACCTCTGCATTGTTTGTAATATCCACCTTCATAATATACAAAGTTGTTAGCCAGCACAAGCTCCATACACTGAAGGATCAATCTAACACCAGTATCACTCAGATCTGTGCCCCTTACCATAGACTGATGAAACCAGTTCAACCCCTTCTCATGCGGGATGACAGAAAATAAGTCTTTAATGTCTATTGTAACAAAGATGGCCTGAGGCAAAAACATGGCTTTATACATAATCTCAAGAAAATGACAAAAGTCCTTTAGTATATGTTGCTTATCCACTGTAAATCATTTAATCTTAAAGTCAACAAATGTAGCCAAAGGTTCTGTTTTAGACCCAGCAGCAGCTACAATGGGTCTAAGGGGGGATCACTGATTTATGGATGTTAGGAATTCCAAAAAATGCTGAAATCCTAGGTTAAATCACCTCTGGGAATTCCTGATGCTTTTGTAAATATATCATGTATTACAGTGATGTAACTTTAGGGAAAAAAGACACCACTGTCAAGTATTGAACCCAAAAAATGTCTGAACTATAGTCAGAGGAACATACCAGGAGGCCAAATGACCTATGAAGTATCACAACTGTTTTTACAAGCATATCCTGATAGCCAGTCACACAGTACTCCTATATATACTGGGTCAAATCACAGTGTACTTGGGCCTCTGACAGACACAGAGCCAGTACACAGATAAATAAATGCTACTGAATGTATGGAAGGCCTACAATATCAGGTAGAGCTGACAACTGCACAGACTGTTGCTGAATACCCACAGTTGTGCCCCCTACGTATGGCAGGGTTGTCATAAAACCTAATCTGTGTGCTGACATACTGGCAAGGCAGTGCAGATTCAGGTTACAAAATCATGACAGACAGCTCAGTGTCACATGTCATACCCATCAAAATACACATGTCCATGCTAATCCTGTGTCACAAACTGTATGCATGCACATATGTCTTACAAATACACCTGCCATAATAATGACTTGGTAGCTCTATCTGTTACATTTGTAGCATCTGTCACATCTGGACACCCATGACAACAACATGCATGTCAATACAACATAGGAATAACTGAGCCCTGCAATATCCAGCAAAATCAGTTGCTCCTACAGCAGTCAGTGCCACCCACAGTACCACATTAAAGGCCTGCAGGGTGGGACACATTTCACAATTATGAATATCTGTATTAAATGTTGCCTACCACTCTCTAGATGGTGCTATTACATAATGTATGCAACACAGGCACATGTCTCACCTTGAATGTTGTGGGTACCCTCAACTAGGCCATGCTGTGACACAACAGCTGACACTGCACCCTCACTGACAGTAACAGCTTACTGTCCCCAATGTCATCACAATCCCTAGTCTGACTACTGGCCAGAATGCAGCAGCTGCGGCCTGCTACACATGCAGCAGTATGTCCAGCTACCTGCTACAGACCTGCCATTACTCCCACACGAGTTCCTATTACGTTATCGAAAGATGACATAATCGAACACTCAGAATTTTGAAACGGCCGCATTTTGAAGATTGCATTGTGGGATCACAGTACAGTGAAGATTGGGATATTTGCCCTTTCCTCACTGTAGTGTGATCTCGGAGTTGGAATATATATTTAGAGGGGGGTGTAGAGGGTGCAGCCCCCCACAATAAAAGTTTCATTATGTGGCCATTTCGAAGTTCTGAGCATTCGATTATATTATCTTTCGATAACATAATATGAACCTCTCCCAAACACGTAGAGCAGGGCATACACACAACAGGAAAACATAACGGGTTTGGGGGATGTTGAGGATTTAAGGGACATATGTCAGAATCTGCCCCTACAAACATACACATCTGATAGACCAGCATCAACTGTAGCAGCATGCACATTCAGATAAAAAGGATGTATGACACTCACATGTGCCTGTCTTCTTACTCACCCCAACGCACATTTACACAGTACACTTCTACAGAATCTGAAAGTCTGTTAACAATGGTCAGATATAGCATGCAAAATTGTGGACATAACACATCAATCCAAACAATTGACAGAATTTCCACCTACTATCTGTGATGCTGTAGTTCCCACACCTTGATAATGTCCTCCTCACAGACCAGGAAAAGGGGCAAGGCCCACATGAAGGCCTTAATTATAGCACTGTGTTGCCATGCCATTAGCTAATGGAAAGGCAACCCAGCTGTTCTAGATGCAATTAGCAAGTGGGAGTCACAGATGGGTGCACAAGCAATCACCTGTTGATGAGCATTACCTACAAAAGGCAAGCTGCTGCCTATGGTAAGCAGGTCTGACACTTTCTTCATGAAGACAGACTGTGATTCTTTACAATACTACAAGTGGATTTTTTCTCACAAAGGAGTACAGCATTATACCAGGTATGTCATAGAATTAAGCATGTAATGTAATGTAATGCAGATGGGAGCATGCAGTCATAGGAAATAGGTATTTAAACAGCGGGTCTCAACAACACTTCCTGGACTGACATGTTGCTGTTAGTCTGCTGTCCGGCACCTATGGCCATCCCTGATACCTCTGTCTGCAGTGACATAGATCACAGGTCTGGGCCATGAGTCACCCCAGAAATGGTCAGCTCACATATGACTGCTACTGGATTGTCTGTTGTACAATACTGACTGTGACACAGCCAGCCCAGCTATCTGGAATTTTGTAAATAGTCATATGTCATTTGTGAATATTAATATGATTCATATGCTTGTCTTACAAATGTAAGAAAACTACATGTTATGTGGATATTAAACTACTGGTGCAGAAGTGTGTGTTGAACTGTATGTTATTTACTGAGCTCATACCTCTCAACTGTCCAGATTTGTGTAGAATGTCCAGATTTTTGCCTCATAATTTTAGTCAGTTTCTCATAAATTTGTGTTTTTTTTTTTTTGGCAAATCACCAGCAAATCATTAAAAACTGAAGTCATAAAATAATAGCACACATTTGAATTTCTGACTTCATACCCTTCAGAAAATGTGTGCAAATGCAAAACTTGTTACTCTAGCAACTTTCTATGTATGTAAGAGTAATACTCTATCAACTTTCTATGTATGTAAGAGTAATATTTAAAAAGTGCCCCTATTTTTGGACCTTTGTTCCATCTTTATGTGTGCCTTTGTCCAGATTTCTTAATCTAAGAGGTTGAGAGGTATGACTGAGCTTCAAGAATGTAACCACAGTGTACCCTACTGGAAAAGAACAGAAATGTATATAACTTATTACCTGTGCAAATGCATGTACCAAAAGTAGAAGCTGGAAGCCTGGAACATACAGAGATAACTTGCAAAACTTCAAGAAAATAACCTAAATTTGTTTTATGAATGCATTACCTCAATTTCAGTGCAGCAAGCAGACACAAATGTCTAGAGCTAGAGGTTTTCGTATTGTCTTGAAACATAATCAATAGGTTGAAATTTTAAAAGTGTTTGTGTTATGGCTTCCAGTTCTAGATAAACATCTGAGAGATATGTACTTCTGACACAGAGATGTTAAAAATTATGTTAGTTGCTCTTAGCCTGGGAACTGAAAAATGTGACAAAGAGTGATGCAATCCGAGCTAACCCAGCAGTAATGTTGATTATTAACTTCAGACTTCTCTCAGAGAAAGACATTTGCATTTTGTATTTGTCTTTGGATCTGATATCATCCACTCATCTGCATTTGCCTTGCTAATAGTAAGTAACTAGGGAAAAGTAATTTTGTTTATATATAGATAGGAATATACTAAAGATTAGTTTAGATGTTTTCTGTAATTATTTGAGACTGTCCTGCAATGTAGTTTTAAAATATTTCCTGTGATTCTGAATTCTGTAGTTACTGTATTGATATTGTCTTGTTCCTTTATTAGTTATTATTAAATATAGTTAAAACTTGTAATTGTGGTTGGTCTGTTTAGAGATATTTAAGCTCTTAGAGTACTTGCATATTTATATGGTGACACTGTATCACTCACTCCAATAGCCTTGGTCACATTTACCATTTGGATAATAGGCACGTCAGACAGTAAGATTGGTCAACCTTTGGTAAGGGCCTTACAGTAGCTGATAAAGAGCTGGATTGTGTCAGTCAAAATTACCTTTTAGTCTGAGGAGAAGGGGACACAGCTAGTAAACCTGTGCCAGCCTTTCCCAGGAGTGTGTATGTGTGTTTGATTTAGAAATCAAATCTCAAAGTGTGTGTGTGTCAGCTACTTGGGCAGAGGCATGAAGCACTGGATGGATAGAGAGGGTGATGGAGGTTTTGGGTTGACCGCTCTGCTGAGATATTAACCCTATAGCTGTGCCAGTGGGGAGTCTTACTGGCAATCTGGAGAGAGAGGGAGAAACCAGCCCCAGACTGACTGTGATCTCTGTGTGCTCTGAAGGGTAATTGTACTTTACTGTGTGTGTACTTGTCATCCTCCTATTGTGTACATCCCTCACCAATGCTAGTAGTGAGGATTGAGGCTTCTTGATTACTGGACCAGTGCAGGGGCATCGCACTGACAATAAGCACTGGTGGATACAGCTGGCATATCACAACATGTACTGTCATTGACCCCCTCTTAGACTACGAATATCATACAGGATTATTTCACAGATTGTTCAGGTCTCTCTGACCATTCCTGATATATTCTGGCTAGGTCACTGTGTACTACACACCTGTATCTGATTGCCTAACACCTATGGGTAGCATACCTGGTGACCCTCCTGCAGCAGGACAGCAGGTTATAGGTACTAGTAGTGGGGAATGCTGGCTCTGGGTCATTAGTAGTGCATACATATTGAGCATACAATGTAAGTGAATGGATACAGTACCAGATATTCATGTACCATTAGTGTGTCCCCAGGGGTCTGGCATCTCACAGACACATTCCCCAAACTCTGCGGACAACTATCACATATTGTGCAATTGGTGTCTGGAAATACACATTTGTCTGGCGGGGGGGGGGGGTCTACATCTATCAAGCACATGTACACATTCCGTAAACATCTGGGTACTGCAGATGTCAGACACCTATGAGGGGGTCATCCTATACCAGATATGCACTGCTCTCCGTTACTGTGTACCTCAGATGTTGCTGGAATGTCCACATGCACTTGTAGTAGCACTCACCTTTTTGTTGGATGTAGGCTGGATGACATGGAACTGTAACGTTGCCCATAGGGGATACCCAGCAGTCAATGGCAGTGATGTGTGTGGACACATAACAACACAGACTGTCACATCACTCAAGCCATATCTGGTATTTCTGATATCATATGAGGTTACTAGGCTATGGGCCTTGAGCACCTTTATGCCTAGGCCACATGTTAGCCCATGTGTATGTAAGGTAGCAGCTGATGTCGCTATCCAACAGGGACACAGGTGGTATCCCAGGGGTGTATGTGCTGTTAACCATCCATCTGTGTGTGTGTGTGTGTGTGTGTGTGTGTGTGTGTGTGTGTGTGTGTGTGTGTGTGTGTGTGTGTGTGTGTGTGGGTTAACACAGTAGAGCATGGCTTGCACTCATGCAGCAGTCCCAGCAATATGGAGTCCATGACTACCTTGCATGCCTCAGTGAGGTCACTCCTGAGGAGTATGTATGAAACCGGGTAGAGGGTCGGCCTTATAGCGTATAGGTGTATGGTAGATGTTTGATGGCCTGGTGTTCCCTGGTGGGAACCTCTGTGATGTTGCCAGCTGCTGCATGTGCTGCATGATGTGATGTTGCCAGCTGCTGCATGTGCTGCATGATGTGAATGACAAACAGAGAATTATGCACATTAATGGTTCTCATTGGGGAGAATATGAAACACCAGGATCAGGGGACAATGCATGTTGTAATGCCAGTATATTGCTGATACCCACACACATACTGTGCTAATAGATGGCAGGAGTATGATGTGGGTGTTAGTGGTGGATAGTGCTGGCAAAAGTGGATGCACATGGTCTGTACATAATGGGGAGCAATGTATGCAGTCCTGTGATGTGTTCCCCTGTTTATGTTTTTCAGGTGGGATGTACTGAAGACAGAACCCCATGTTCTCAGAAGCCATGACCGCTGCAATCATCAATGCCCTGAGACTCCATCACCAGGTACTGTTGGGAAGGAGAAACCAAAACCTGCAACAGCCCACTGCCCTATGGGCAGAACTGGTAGAAACAGTCAATAATGTGGGCCACTGGGACAGGAGCTATGAACAGGTCCAACACCGTGCCACAGACCTCATACAACATGCATGGCAAAGGCCTGCAGCTATGGCTAGGGACCATGCTGGCACAGATGGAGGGCCTGCTACTGAAGCACCACTCTCAGCCACAGAGGAGATCCTGGCAAACCTTGGTTCAGCCACCACCTCCCAGGAAACTATGACTACAAATGTCATGGAGGTGGGTGGCCCAGACTCCACAGCCAAGGAGTGTCCAGGTAAGGCTCCAGTGGGCATCACATTAATACTGTAGCATTCATAATGGCAGCCTCTGCATACCTGTATGCATATGTCAGGTTAATCTGCATTTGTGGGTGGGGTTTTGTAATCCACACATGTGCACACATATTGTGAATGTCAGCAATTTGGATAGTATCACAGTTTGTAGTGCACATATTCATAAATGCACATATTATCCTGTACCAATGACATGCGTGTGTGTGCTGACAATACCTCTCCCTCACAACTTCATAGGTACCTCTGGTGTGGCAGTGAACGTCAACCTGAAGCCGGAGAGTATGGAACTGTCATGTTGTTGCTCAACTATACTCTAGGCATGTTAACGGCAGCCAGTTTTCCATGCACACAACTGTTAAGCTTAGCCATATTGCAGTATGTGCATGTTCACTTGTGGTGGGGCTCACTGTAGTGCATCACATTCATCATCACAGGAGCATATTTGCAGGAGCTGTAACATATCGGCACATAGTTTTGTATAGGTGTAGCCACTGTGCTATACAGGGGTACATTAGTATTGTGTACACGGGTGCACTGTGTGTTAGGTGAAGGGCCATTACATACTCCCACTTCATATCTCACAGGTGTATAGTAGTAGCAACATTAACTGGACATAGCTGCACTGCATGTTGTTGAGGGCCTGTCCAGAGTGTGTGTCTGTTGTGGTCTGATTGTGTGTTGTGCATGGCGTCAATCAGAAGGTGCGGTCTGTATAATGCCTTTGTGGCACTTCACATGTGTGTGTGTGTGTGTGTGTCTGTGTGTGTGTGTGTGTGTGTGTGTGTGTGTGTGTGTGTGTGTGTGTGTGTGTGTGTGTGTGTGTGTGTATGTTTGGATCAGCAAACATTATAGTGCAGGAAGTAATTTATTTATGTTGTCCTCCCCTCACAGGTGAACATGGGAGTTGGGGTGTCTCCCCGTCACAACCTGATGTCAGTGTCTCATCAGACTCTGATGATGATGGTGGCCATTGTGAGGCACAGGTGGGGTTGTTGGGGGCTGAATCTGTACCATTGGTTGACATCCCACTTCCAACCTAATGTCCCTGCACATAGTCAGTATTCCCACACATACCCAGTCCCCAGCAGCCACAGATATTGGACAGTTGGACAGCAATGGCATCAAACATAGTAGTGTGGCAACTATGGCATCTGTGACTGTAGACACTAGCCATAGCCAGAGACCCATCGAGGTCCCACACAGGCAGATTGATAGGGCTGCTCAAAGGAGGACTGCTGCCGATCCAGCCCCTGTCAGAGATGTCACAGTACATGTCACCCGATGCATGTTTTGGTCCGTCATGGAGGCTCAGGTGCATTGTGAATGGTACACCAGACAGATGCTTGGGGTCATAGATGAATACTTCCTGGCATGCATGATTCCCTCCATGGCACTGGTGATGCCTTATATCATTTCACTGATGTCATGGATAGACAGTGCAGTGAGACATTTTCATGCCTTAACCATGAAATGCCTGTGCTTGAACATGTGGTGGAGTAAGGCATCAGACACATGGATGTAGGTCAGCAATAACATCAGCTGAGAGCCCACGTGACCATGCACATTCTCACTCCCATAATGGCATACCACCAGCACTACCAAAGGGAGAGTGCTGTCCACACCAGAATGTGGCAGGCCATGGGCATATGGTCCTGCATGGTCCCGTGAAGGAGATGGACCCAGCAGACAGTGGTCACCATCAGGAAGTAGTACTGCATCTGGCCTTCGGCATAGTGGTGCCAGTGAAACTCCTGGCAGAACCAGATCCCATGTTCATGGCCAGAGATGGTGAACTGTACATCCTGCCATGTACAGTCCATGGCTGTCTAATATACCCTCATGTAGGGCTAGCACATAGCTTCACTTTCTGCATGTACACACTCACACATCACTGTCACATGCAGGTCACCACCAGACACACACAGCCCCTCTCCATGGCCCAGCTGAACAGTACCCCTTCAGATACATGCACATGATGTCAATTGTATGGCACAGCCTAGACCTTTGGCAACCCCACATCACACCCTGTGCATGTGATGATACCTGTGCCGCATCCCTGATATCCATACCATCTATGCAGGGACATGCTAATATGCATCTGATGCACAGGATGAATATTGTACAGGAAATGGCAGCGTGTAGTGTAGTACTGTTATGCCATGCAAGGTGCTGTCTGCTGGCATTTGTCATGTACACATCAAAGTGTATGTACCTTAGTGCCATGATGCTTTATTGTTGTTAGTACTGTTGATTGACTGTTGTCGCACAGACCTTATTCTGTTTCTGTTCCAGGTGTCTGTATGTGTAAGTCATGGGGAGTTGCTGCCATGACAGAAGCTGAGTATGGCAGAGTGGAAACACAGAGACCTTTTTATTGACAAGGTACAGCTGTATATGTACGTGTTTACCTAGGTGCATATGTGTGCAACAGTGTGTGAGGGACAATGGGGGCAGACAGCATAACCTTGCATGCATACCCCTTGACACAGCAAGATAGCCTTGATACATGTCACCTTGGTGTTCTGTAGGATTACAGGTTCATAGGTAAAGAGGAGGTTACTAGAATACTGGACCTGGGTCCTTTACAAGCCTAGTCATTACTTTATCCCCAACAGAATCATCAATCAGCACCTGTTGCTCCTGGCATTGCTGGACACAGGTTGAACCCCTGGGACAGATGTTTTTTTTTTCCATCCACTCAGCCTTGATGCAGTTGATGAAGGTGTGCAAGGTACTGTGTTTGACATGTTTGGGGAGTGCATTCCTGAGTGAGACAGGGCAGCATCTGGGAGATACACTTGTCTCTGCAGCTTGTTGTTTTCCTACCTCATACGTGATCTAGGCCTGTTGTGGTGGTAATGCACACAGAGTTATACTCTCATATATGGGGCAGCTGTTGAAGGGCTGAGCACAACATTGCCATCTAGGCATGCAACAGACAGCTGTGGACAACCTGACTGATAACCAGTGGGGTAGTACTGATTACAGGCTCTCTGTATGAAACAGGTGTTGAGGGTCATGGATGACTTTTGTGGGTGTTAACATAGCCTTTACAGCTTCTGCAGATGTCTGCATAGGTGCACATCAGACCAGCCATGCTACTAATTTATTGTTATACTGCCTGAGGACTATTTAGAGGTAATGTCCACTTTTTGTCTGGATGCAGTCCCTTTACCTATGTGGGGAACCACATACAAGCCTTTTCTGACCACTGCCACCACGTGTTTACTGAATACAACATTGTTAGCATTCTGAGTACCCAGGTCTGTGATCGCAGTCTGTGTGGTTTATGGGGTTGCTGCTGTGTTGGAAATAGTGAGGCCATGTCCTTGCAATTTGCTATGCTGACACTGTTGTCTGCATTCAGCTAGAGGCCAGGACCTTGGTACCATTCCATACCCACTGTATGGCCCATTGCAGTGTGTTAGCAGTTTTGTGGCTCATTGACAGACTGCACACTACTTATGGTTGGCACAGCATTAGACAGTACCTACATATGTGAGTGGTGGCAGTTAGCATTCATGCCTAGATACATGTGGGTCATTGGGGGCAGCAGGTAGTCACAGAGCCTTCACATTTCTACATATTGCACACACATAAGCAACACAGATTGGGGTTGCCACCTTATTAAATGTGGACTGTGGGACACATCTTGTAGTAATGTGACAGTTGGCAAGACATACTATACCCACAGCAAGTGCAACACACAGGATTTCCTTTGGTTTCCTAATATGACACCTTCTTTGTGTGACATTACCTTAGCTTATGTTATTTGTCATAACATTAAGGTGCATCTGCTGTGCAATAACTGCTCTATGCAATTAGTAGACAACTTTATGAAATGTTTGTTGTCCTACACTCTGGGGACCTTAGTTTTGTTTGAGTTGTCACAGGTCACAGCTTGTGAAACATGGACTGCAACCTGCAGGGTGGTATAGATGGTGACCATACCTCTCACCTCTACATATTTCTGCAGAATGTTCTGATGTTTGCAACATATTTTTTTTCCATTTATCATAGCATTGTGGTTTTCTGGCAATTTTGTGGGAAATCATGAAAGAATAATGTTAAAGATTAATAACGGATATTGTCATGTCATAACTCATAACATTTGGAAAATGCATGTGAATGCACAACCTGTTCTGGTATCTACTTTCCATGCTTGTCACAGCAATATTTGAAGATTGTGCTCAATGTTGGGCTTTTGTCCCACTTTTCTGTATGGCTTTAACCAGATTTCTTTCTGGGAGGGTTTGGGAGGTATGCTGGTGGCCATAACACAGTTACACTGCTGCAGGGGGATATATATATATATATATATATATATATATATATATATATATATATATATATATATATATACACACACACACACACACACACACACACACACACACACACACACACACACACACACACACTCACACACACGACCTGCACTTGTTGAGAGTAGAACCTCTACCTGTCTAGTTTTAGATACAATAGTGCTATATACATAATTCAAGCACCACAGAGCTTCTATAGTTTTGGAGTGTCTGCCACTACTATTCAGGTGGATGACATTTACAGGTGCTGTAAGGATTGGCAGTGGGGGTTTAACAGGCCCTAAACATAACAGATCCATCTCAAATATACACACACTGCTGCATGGGAACATGCATAAAACACACATGCACACAGAATTGCCACTTTTCAAATTAGAACACCTACCTATCTAGTTATGTACAATTCAGACTGACATGAGTATTGCACCTGTCACAGTGCCTTTGTGTTAGAAAATCTGTAACTGTGCTTCTAATGTGGATGACATCTGTAGGGGCCCTGAGAAGTTTGGCAATGGTGGAGTTAACAGGATGGAACAGCCACACAAAATGGTATAACCATTGCACACAGGTAAGACAGCCACAGGGGATATGCATACAGAAACACATGCAGTCACACAGTTGGCACTAGTTAGATTAGAACACCTACCTATCGAGTTGTCTGCACTATAATGCTATGTATATATCACATGTGCTACAGAGATTATACGCTGGGGACATAACTTACAAACTCTTACAACAATTAATCTGGAGAAAGCCTTCAGGAATGCTGGGATAAACCCCCTAAAATAGAGACACTTCTCACATATTGCTCTTACAAACCTAGACAACTGTTAGGGTAACAGGTCTTGCATCAGCATGAATTTTCAGAAGGGTATAATGTCTGAAGCTGACATGTCTGTCACTATTTGTGATGTCAAAGCTCACAAATTTTCTAATGATTTGACAGAAAACCCCATTGTTTATGAGACAAGGACCACATATATGTTGCATACATCTGGACATTCTGCATAAATCTGTAGAGATGAGTGGTATGGCCTGTAGTGTTTCAAATAGTGCATCTAAGGTGGATGATATCAACTGGCCTTTTAAAGTAATGCCATGGGAAGGGGGTCAACAGGCCTTAACAGCCACAGGGGATATGCTTCACACACACACACACACACACACACACACACACACACACACACACACACACACACACACACACACACACACTAGGCTGTATTGAGATTCAAACCCCCTACTTACCTAGTTACATGTATTACAGTGCTTTCTACTTTTCACATGTGTCTAGAAAGTGTCCAACAGTGAATCTAAGGTGGATGACATGAACAGACTCTGTAAAGTAATGCAATGGGGGAGTCAACAGGGTGGAACAGCCTTCAAAATTGTGTAACCAACACACACAGGGGATATGCTTCTCTTTCTTTCCCTCTCTCTCTCTCTCACACACACACACACACACACACACACACACACACACACACACACACACACACACACACACACACACATACAGTATCAAGATTAGAACCCCTACCTATCTAGTTGCCTGTACTATAGTGCTAAGTCCTTATCGTGCGTACCATGGAGCTTATATACCTCCTGACTGCCCAAAGGTGCATCTAAGGTGAATGACATCAGCAGGCCTGGTATAGTAGGGAAATGGTGGGTTTAATGGGTGTAACAGGCCTCAAAATGGTATAACCTACAACACAGTTGCCAGTCCTGAGATTAGAAACCCTACCTATCTAGCTATTGGTACTATAATCCTAAACACTTACACATGCACCACAGAGCTTACATGGCTGATGAGTGTCCAATGGTGCTTCTAAGGTGAATGATATCAGCAGGCCTTATAAATTAGGTCAATGGGGAGTTTACTGGGTGGAAAAGGCCTCAAATTGCTTTAACCTACAAACACACATACAATCTTGCCAGTGCTGAGATTAGGACCCCTACCTATCTATTTATATGTAGTATATCACTACATGCTTATAGCACATGCCACAGAGCTTGTACAGCTGAAGAGTGTCCAAAGGTGCTTCTAAGGTGAATGATATCAGCAGACCTCGTAAAATAGGGCAATGGGGTTTACTGGGTGGAACAGGCCTCAAAATGTTATAACCTACAAACGCACACACAC
Organism: Protopterus annectens; assembly: GCF_019279795.1. Taxonomy (NCBI): domain Eukaryota; kingdom Metazoa; phylum Chordata; order Ceratodontiformes; family Protopteridae; genus Protopterus; species Protopterus annectens. Next base: position 234,013,088 of record NC_056735.1, on the reverse strand, counting down.
ACACACACACACACACACACACACACACACACACACACACACACACACACACACACACAGAGCAGGTGATATGAGATTATGACCCCTACCTCACTACTATTACACAATGGTGCTCACCTTCGTACTTGCATGTGCCACTGGTTACAATTGGTGTGCAAATGGCTGCAGCAGGGCATCACTCTATGCCTTTCAGGGTTTTTCTCTATATATACCTCTCTCTCTCTTTCTCTCTGTCTCTGTCTCTCTCTTGCTCTCTCTCTCTCTCTGTTTGTCTCGCTCTCCGCCTATCTCTGTCTGTCTATAATTGATATATTTGTATATGTTACATATGGGAACATTTTATAATCCCAAAATTCTGAAATATCGAATTTTAGAATCCCGAGATTATAAAGCCAAAAGTGCAAAACACTGAAACCCAAGAAGGACAAATTTCAAAATCCCAAAGTCTGGAGATGTTGAATTAGCACTTCTGGTGTTGTGCTGTGTGAATGGATAGCTGGAGATTCAGGCAAGTATTTATGTTTAAGGGTTTTGGTTAGGGGCTTTAGTGTGTGTCAGTGTGTTTTGTTACTGTGATGTGTGTGTGTGTGAGGGGAATGTAGCTTGTATGTTGGTGTTTTCATGTGATTGTGTAGTGCAACCTTGAAGTTAGTATATTTAAGTAGGAGGTGTGGGGGGTGCAGCCCTCAACATGGGGGGTGCAGGGGGGGGGCTTGCTTCACTGCTTGTATATAGTGTAGGTTTGTGTGTTTGTGTGTGGGGGATGGTGTGTGTATGTGCAGGTGTGTTGTGTATGGTTAGTGTAGGAGTTGCGATTTTGAAATTCGCACTTCTGGGGTTTTGGGATTTTAAGGTTTCGGCTTTATGATCTTGAGATTCTGAAATTCAATATTTCAGGATTTCGGGATTATAAAGTGAACCCATATTTATATATATATATATATATATATATATATATATATATATATATAGATATATATATATCACACTCAGATGCAGATATATCACATATGCGCACCATACAGATAGATGAGGGTAACCCTGTCTGATGGGGTGGGGAGAGACAGTTAAGGTGTACATAGCTGTCTGTATGCAAAGACATATATGGACAACACAGTTCTATAGTCAGATGTGGGTTTAGACATGGGCTGTTATTCTCTGAGTGTAGGAGCATGCCAAGTATGACTTTCAATAGTAAGAGTGGGACTCCATTCCATAGCTAGCTGTACTCCAGTCCAGGATTTTGTGTGCTGCAGCTGATTGGCTGATGAGCCTGTGTAACTAGTCCAGCACCTCAGTGATATACTGACTGAGGGATCTCCTGGCTGTGTGCTATCCTTAGTAACTGAGTCATATCCTGGTGTGGGTACAGAGTGCATTGGACTGAGCAGTTTTCCATAACATGTGTGGTATATTCTACATAGCACTGTGATTTCCTGGTATGTCAGTGGCAGACCAGTATAGAGCAATGTGAGGAACCACTGACAGACATTTATTTACTGACTCCACACACTGCAGGGAACTATTTTAAAGCACAGATTGTTCTAGTGTGCACATTCTACATTTGTCTGGCCAGTGGTTCCCCTTCCCCTTTTATGTGTCTCTTTGTCCTTCTGTATTCCAGTCACAAGCTTTGTCCACAGTTGATGTTGTTATGTGTTTGGAGTTATGGTGTGACTGGGACAGAAGTCATAACATCAAACACAGGGTTATGGACTTCACACCTCTGACTGTACCTGTTTAGCAGGTTGTCCATCATTGTGCCCATACATCTGCTGTGGTTGTCTGACAGTTTGTGTGGCACTTTCATTATTAGGCTACATGTTGGTCATACCTGTCAGACTGTTACAGACGGACATCTGCACAGGATCATATATAACAGACACAGGCCCAGATATGGGGAGAGGGTGTTAATATTGGTCTTCCAAGTGTAAACAGGTGGTAGAATGGTTTTGTATTAGCTTGCATTTTCCTATGAGTATGACATCTGCATCTCACCTGTCTGTCATTGATGTTTTCACATCAACCTTCATTGGTTTATAAATAGCTTGCCAGGCAAATGCAATGTTATGACAAGCAGGACAGATATATGAGGCATATGTTTGGACATTCTGTGACACCCTGTCACTCCAGGGGTATGGATAGTGACCACTGACTTGTTGTCAGTACTGACACAGTAATGTGGCAGTCTTTATATCCTGGTGCTAGACTGACTTGTCACAATCTGTTGTTGTAGTAGGACAATGTGCTGTTGTACTAGGCCCCCATCTAGGTTACTCAGAGCTGTGTAATCTCCATATGTGTGGCCGCCTGTCCCTCCATTGTCCACCTTTCCCGAAGTAGCAAATATTGACATCTGGACAGTCTGTAGAACTTCTACCATAGGGATAGTTGACGTGCAAAACAGTTGGCATGCCTAGTCTTGAATCATGGACCCTGTTATCTATAGTACTGTACTTAGACCAGTAAACCACAACAGCCACCAGTAAGAGCTGTCTACTTCCTGGCACTATTAACCACACACATACATATCACACTGATCCCTGCATATTGTGGAACTGGGACAATTTAGCAAGTTGATTTGGACAGTCCTGGGAATGTGTGGTTTGCTGCTATTACCTTACAAACATACAGTAAATGTTACTGCAATTCTATGGGAACACATGTGTATTGGGGGTAGGGGAGCATACCTCTCAACTGTACACATTTTCCCAAACTGTCCAGATGTATGCCTCTTATTTTGGGTCCATTTTTCATAACATTGTGGTTGCCTGAGAAAATACTGGCAAATCATTAAAGACTGAAGTTAGAAAGTGATGACAGACATTTGAATTTCAGGAACCAAATGTACTGCTGAACGCCAATAACTAGTCCACAGAAATACAATAAATGTTTATTTAATCCACATAGATAAGCGCTTTCGTCACACAGACTTCAACAGATCTACAAAATTAATTTAAAATCCTTACTTTTTATAGGAAATCCTTTAGACATGTGAAAACACATCTAATGAATATTCATTAGATCAATCCAAATACCTTATATATGTTTAAAATTCATAAAAAACTATTTTGTATTATACATTTTCAAATAAAACAAAATTCCATGTTCCTTAATGTTAATATATACATTAAAAAATGTGAAAAAAAATATGTAAAAATATAAATTCAAAGCATATTGGCTCTATACTTGAGTTCAGGTTTGATACTTATAGCCTCATTCAAATCTGGAAAAAATGTTGCATTCAGTTTAAATTGCCATTTAGATTCTGCTTGAAGTAATTTATTTTTCCAGTCTCCCCCTCTTGGATCCATCTTAACTATCTCTAGGATCCCAAAAATAAAACTATGTGTGGGGTTAGTTATGATATGCTTACTAAGAGCATTTTTTTCTTCCTTTTTTGAAATACAGTAGCAATGCTCATAAATTCTACGATTTGATTTTCTCTCTGTTTTTCCTATGTAGAAACAAGTGCAGCCCTTGCACGTAGCCAAATATACTAATCCCTTGGAAGTACAGGAACCATACATTAATTTGATGGGTATGTCATAAGGTGCTAGTGAAAACTGTGCCTTTTCATTAATATATGAGCATTGTTCACAGCATCCACATTTATACGTCCCAAACCTAGTGCCACCCAAATGTATTGTCTTATTATCTAACATGAATTTTAAATTTTTGTCTACTTTATAAGTAAACATGGGTTCAGAACCTATATATTTATAAATATCTTGATTACATTTAAGCATGGACCAATTTTTTGATATAATCTTCTTAACTTCTTTAGCCGTTTCTCCACCATAAGTTATGAACATAGATTGGGAAAAATCTTGAATTTCCTTAGGTCTCATATTGTCTTCCTCAATCCCAACACCTAATAATGCCATATATTTGACATTCCATAAGGCCAAAACTTCATCCCTGATGTTATTTACAAACACTAAAGGGTACCCCCTTTCCACAAACATATTAGTTACCTTATTAATTTCTCTTTCCACTAAATCAATCCTTGAACACATTCTAACCACCCTCACCATCTGACCCTTGACAATATTTCTTTTTACATGTGGGGGATGGTTGCTAGAATATTCCAAGTAATCATTGGAAAAGGTAGATTTTCTAAAAATACTAGAGAAAAAAATATTATTAACATAATCCTTTGCTATATTCACATCTAGATAGTTTATACCATCTTGATTACCATTCCCTGTAAATTTGAAATAAGAGCATATATTATTAATATAAATTAAAAATGCGTCAAAAGAATATTCATCTTTCCATAAAATAAATAAATCATCTAAAAACCTGAAATATTTAACCCATTCACCATTAAATGGGGATGTGAAAATATATTGCTTTTCCCATTCATGCAGCATTAAATTTGCAAAAATAGGGGTGCAGCTGTTACCCATCGCCACCCCTTGTATCTGCTTATAATATTCACCTTCGAATGTAAAAAAATTATTTTTTAAAATAATTTCCATCAAATCATTAATAAAATTTAACATTTTGCCCCCTAGATTGCTCCGTCTGATTAAAACATCACTGAAAAACTGCAAACCTATTTCATGAGGTATAGAAGTAAATAAATCATTAACATCTACAGTAGAAAAATAACAATCTTTATCAAAAAAATCATTATTAAATTGTCTTAAAAAGTCCCATGAATCCTTTAAAATATAGTCTATAGGAGCTATTGAATTCTTTACTATACGGTCAATAAAAATCCCCAATGAATTTGTTATACTATTCCTACCGGATATAATTAACCTATAAGGTGGGTCCCTTATATTTTTATGAGTTTTAGGTATCCCAAAACATACTGGTATTGTAGGATACTCGACATTCAAAAAATTATACAATTCCTCATTTATAACAAATTGTAACAAGGCATCTTCTAAAAAATATTTAATCTTACTATAACTGATGTTTATCTCATTTTTAGAAATTGTGTCATACTTGTCTGAATCCTTGAGTATAGCAGTAATTTTATTATTATAATCCACTTTATTAATAATAGCCATGCCTCCACCTTTGTCCGGTCTCATAAATCTCACTTCCTCATTATTCCTAAGTTCTTGTAATAATTCATTTTCATCTTTAGTTAAATTATGCTTTCTATAAGGATAATCATGTAGTTTTTTAAAAATCTCTTGTTCAGTGACTTTCTCAAACGTATGTATTAAGGGTAGAAGGGGGGGGGGTTCCAACAACTTTTTTTATAAATAATAGAGTTAGAATTTTCAAACTCTTTCTGGTTGTCCTTAAATATACATTTAAAATTTAATTTCCTGTTAAATAATCTAAAATCTGTTAAAATCCTGCTAATATCCACTCTTCTAGATGGTATGAATTTGAGTCTTTTCATTAAAAGGTGAAACAAATTCTTATTAATGGGAAATGCTGCATAATTAAATATTTTAAAACTTTTATACACAAAAATTATATCATCTGACGTCTTTATATCATCCAAATTCCCATTCTTTATTTCTCCATGCAACTTAACACCATCATTGTTCCCTATAGTTAATGGTAACTGTTTTTTCTCCGGTAGGATGTGTTTGGATATTTGGGCCTTACTGCCCCATCCCCTCTTGGACTTAAAAAAACATTTTCTTGTCGATTTCCATTCCTATTCATTAATCTTTCTGATCTCCTTAATTGTGGAAATTCAGAATCATAATTATTTCCCCTATTACTAAAATTACTATCTTCCTGTATGGGGCTTAGATTCTCATTTCCCTCATTTCCATAATAGGCCTTAAGAAAGACATATGCTTTATCATTTTTATACTCAAATTCATCACGTAAAAGCTTCTTCTTTTTTCTAATAATGTTATTATTTAATTCACTTTCCACTTTGTCAAAAATTATATTATATCTATATGCATACTGGTTGAAAACAGCATCATCCATAATACTGTTATTTAATACATCCACTTCACTTAATAATGCATCAATCTTTTTATTATTTATATTAATTATAAACTCCATTAATTCAAATCCATGCCGGTCAAACATTAATAATAAATCTTTACATTCAGGGTCTGTTTTTTTCAGCCCATTTGGGAATTTAAACATTCTTAGCCCCTTAGGGACCCTTTTACATTGTATACATTCATTCAAATACGAGTTATCACACTGTAATGCTCTTATTTTGTTCATTTTACTTTCAAGTACTACTAACCTAGAGTCCATACTGTTTTTTTCTTTTGCTGGGGCATTACTGCCAAAAAAGGAATGTGCACAGCTAGACCATTCTCTTAGTCTGTCCCCAGATATATCTATACTTCCGTAATTTGTTTTAGTGTTCATCCCCATGGTATTATGTCCGTTTTCCATCTGGATACCATTGTTGTCCTTATTAGAACTTAAATCAGTTCTAAATAATGCTCCTGACCCTCCACGTTGTTGTAAACCATCAGGAACGCGTGTTTCAACTGCCGTTGTTGCTCCAATACGTAAAACCGGAAGTGCTGTTCCGTTTTGCTTCCCCTGAGCCCCAGAAGCTCCGTTTTCACTCTCACAGTTCTGTTTTTGCAGTTGTAACACAGAATCTTGTAAAACGGAAACCTTTTCCGTTAATGCTACGATAAGGTCATACAAATTGTCATTGTCGTTACCAGATTTCTGCCCACATTTGAATTTCAGACTTCTTACCCTTCAGAATATTTATGCTACTGTAAGACCTGATATAATATACTTTCTAAGTTTGTCAGAGCAATATTTCATAACTGTCCCTATTTTGGGGCCTTTGCCACACATTTCTTTATGCCTTTTAAACAGATGTGTTGCTGTAAGAGGTTGAGAGGTATGTACTGGACTCCAGCATTGACATCCATTCATCTGTCCTATGACCCCATTGTTTGTTAGTCCCTTACACATACCGCAGTGAGTTTTGCCACCTTGGGGACTACTGCGTATTCATTTGTTGTTAAGAAGAGTGACTTGCCTTGTGCCTGTGGCAGTTGAGAGGACAGTGCTCCAGGGCTGACTCTGTCGGATGCATGCAGTACACAGCCTATACATGGTAAGGTACAGGTAGTGTGATGTGAATGGCATACTTTTTTACTGTATGTATGTGAGTTGGACTGAGGTGTCAGTCCCTGGGTCCCTAGGTTGTCAGCCTATGTGCTATGCATTGCCTCTTTGCCAAGGTCAGGGTGTACTGGGCACTCCTATATCTGCCTACAAGAATGGGCTCAGGGGGTTCCACATCTGAGTCCCCCCTGTGCCTGTGGGGACCTTGGCAATGGTGGGGGGGGTGTCCATTCCCTCTGCTGTTCTTGCCACAGCTATTTCCACAGGATCATATTGTGTAGCATGGCACATACTATGAGCATGTGTGCACATGTGGCTGTAGAGTACTGCAGGGGTCCACCAGATATGTCCAGGCAGTGGAACCGTGACTTGAGCAGCCCAAACACATGCTCTACAATGTTCCTAGTTTCTGCTTGTGCATCATTATGGCATTCTTCAGTGGGTGTGTGTCCATTTCTGATGGGTGTCATCAGCCACAGTTCCAGTGCATAGCCAGCATCCCCCACTAGATAAAAACCGGTCACAGCTACTTGTCAAAGTAATAAAGCAAAGAAAATCTTTGTTTTACTTAAATTTAAATTTAAGTAAAACAAAGAATTTCTTTGCTTTGTTACTTTGACAAGTAGCTGTGACCGGTTTTTATCCTGTTTGGTTGTTCACTGTGCTTTTTTTCGGTTATCCCCCACTAGATGGCCGTACGGGATGTCCCCCCTGCCAAATGCCTGGTACAGCTGTGATGTGTGCCAGATGTGCGAGTCATGATGACTGTCAGGGCTGCCAGCACACACAATGATGACAATGCCCTGGTCATTGCATACGACCAGGCAGTTAGAGTGATACCCCTTGCAGTTGATGTAGCCTCTACCCTCCTCCCTGGGTGGTGCTTTGATGTGTACCTGAGTGCAGTCTATGGCTCCCAGTACCTCTGAGTAGTGTGCTACACAGTGGAAGAGGCACGTATTGCTGGTCCTCACCTCAGGGGTTCTGGGGAAAAATATATGTGCTCACTGGCATGTGTAAGCAATGACAGCCAGGAACTGGTGGAGTACCCTGGATACAGATGCCTGTGAGATCCCCATGATGTCCTCAGCAGGATTTTGGAAAGTACCTGCAGCTAGTATTCTTAAGGCTACACATACCATTGTTTTTACTAGGATGGGTTCCCCTCTTTTGGCTCTGGGTCTGAGGTGATGGCAGCAGAGCTCGATGAGTTCCTGTAGTATGTCCCTGTCCATCCTGTAGCGCTCTATTATTTCCAGCTCATGTAGCCCCTGGAAGGTTACCCTGGGTCTAAACACTCTTCACCTCCTCAGTCTAGGCCTATTGTCAGCATCACTATCATCACTGACCTTAGCTTGTAGCATGTACAGATGTAGAAAAGCAGCAGCCCCTATCATTTTGTCAGTTAACATTCCCAAGTGTGTACTCCAATGGTGCAGAGCATGTGTGAAAATCAAATTGAAGGGTGTATGCTTAATTTATAATGGTATGCTGCAGATGCAGCCTGTGTGATTGACTGACTATCATACATTCTACCTGCCAGCTATATGATTAAGGGGTATGAATGGGCCAGTCTCAGTGGAAGAGGGCTTATCATTAATTTATACTTGGTTGGCTTTTTCAGGCTACTTCCTTTTAATGTTTTTTTTTTCAATTTCCTCCACTGCTAAGCCCCACAGTGCTCTGTGCAAACCCACGGCTCTAGTGTAAACATTGCTCAGCAATTCAGATGCTCCCCTGAACAAAAGCATGCTTAGCTTTTCTTCACCCAGCTAAAACAAGTGCCACGGAGTTAAGCAAAGTTGAGCAGCATTAGACACCGCCCGCCTGCTTAGCTGTGCTTAGCTGAGCACAAACAGATGCCGCTAAGCTTGAATCACTTATTCATGCAGTGACACACCCCCTTTTCATGTAAGCACTCTCTTCAGCCTACACTACCATGTTTTGGCCCTTATACTGTTAGCACCTATGGACACAGTGGCCCATTTTGTTAATGAATAAACTTAGCTCATTTACATGTACCTAATTGCATATACCCTAGATACTGCACTACACCAAAGCTTATGTCCTTAGCACCCACTATAACCTGCCAGTGTATGTATCTGCGTGGTGGCCACTATAATAGGAAAATTCAAAATAGCTTTAAATGTCATATTTTATACTTTTTATTTATTTATTTATTTATTTTTAACAAACTAGCATGTTTGCACATTACTGTATGTCACTTATACGTGGCATATGTGATAAAAAAAGGTTTATTTTCTATATATTGCAATACTTTTTTTTACATCACTGGCCATAGTTTTGGCCATTTGCATAGCTAATGCACATTATACAACCCTTTATTTGGCCTCTTGCAGCCCTTGTTTAAATTTTATCCTCCAATACACGGTTAGTAAACATATACATTTTTCTGCCTTACCCGACTCAGATACAAGTGCCTTTATGCTTCCTTGATCACAAAATCACCTCATCTGCATGGTTTTTAACAGCAGATGAGATAATTTGCATTCCACGGACACCTCTATGTCCGAACAGTGTTGGGATGCTCATGCATGCCCCGAGCCTTATTTCCTGGATCACTCAGCAGCCGTGTTCCGTGTTCAAGCCTTAACACTATTCCTACACAGAATTTCACTCCAGGTAAGGTTTATTGAATTACCCCCATTATCTAGGCCAAGAAATCTTGGGCCATTGGGAAAAAGACATGACTGAAGAAGTGCAAAAATATACAGGAAAAAAATTAGAGATTTCTGAAAGGTATGAAAAAAAAGAAACATGGATTTGGGAAAGAAAAAGAGATCTGATATAGTGCAATATTTATGCAAAGGAGAAACAAAAGAATTAATAAAAAGTAGTACCAAAGATATTTGAAGTGAAATAAAGATACAGGCAAAGGCATCCAGATATGGAAAATTTTACAATACAAAAAATAAGAAAACAAAGGGGGAAGTAGAAAAGAGTATTAACAATGGAGAAGTTAAATAAACAGAAACTGAAGTTATGGACTTCCTGTGACGTGAAGGACTTAGTGCGGAAAATCCAACTCTTGTAACATCACAGCATGATGGAGCAATGAATCCCCAAATTAAGGAGAAAATGTGGAATGTGAAGCATCTGATAGCTTGTTATATGAAGATACACTGGAGCCTTTAGTAGGAAACTAGTAGAAAAGTTCAGTTGAAGTTGCATAGTAAGGGAAGGAGCAGAAAACAATGGCATCTTTGGCACAGTCAATGTTGTGGAGTGATAGGCCAGTGAGTTCCCATATGAAAAAGCAATGGATGCCACAGGATGCAGCTGAACAGAATATGTCTTACAAAGATTTTCTGGAACTTTCTGTAGAATGCCCACAGAAAATGAAGAACAAGGAATGTGCCATCAATTTAGAAGAAAATAATTTGAGAGGAGAGTTCATAGATTCATAGGTAGGTTCATAGGTAGGTACTAGGCTATTGGCCCTAGGGCCTATATAAGCTTAGCCAAATGGTACCCTGGCTTTTGCCACACAAGAAAATTATTTTCCTGTGCCCCTGTCAAGCAGGGCCACAGAAGTGATCCCCGGGGTGAATTTCCTATCTCCCATCCAATCATCAAGATTTTTCTTGAAGAGTGCTAATGAGGAACTTTGTTTGATATAGATAGGTAGTTTGTTCCAGAGTATGGGAAGTCTCTAGGACAGGAATCTGTCCCTCCAGCATGTTCTGTGTATTGTGGTGACAAGGTTTAAGTCCCTAGAGCGTGTAGCTTGGAGGGATTGGGATTTCTTTACATGGAGCATGTCCAACAGCTCTGGGTTTGACATAGCTTTGTATGTTAGGCAGAGATTGCCTCTGAGTAGGCAATACACGACGGAGTAAAGCTGGAGTTTTTTGAGACGGTCTCCATAGCGCATCTGTTTGAGGCCAGTAATCCTCTTTGTGAGGTATTTCTGTGGCCTTTCCAGTTATTGTAGATGTCTTGTGAGGTACATACCATAAAGGGGGGGGTGTTGTACTCTATAATGGGTCTAATAAGTGATGAGTAGAGGGGAACAATGACCTCTTTTTCCTGGATGAGAAACCTTTTGTGATGAGGTGTGCCACGTAGAAGGATTTCCTGACTACTGTGGCAATGTGATTATCAAAGGAGAGACTACTGTCCACCTGTGTCCCAAGGTCTATTATCACACTTTTGGTGTTAAGTAGACTACCGCCTATGTGGTAGTTCATGGGTACAGAGTTTTTACCAAAGGGGATGACAATGCACTTTTTGACAATGAGCTTGAGACCATGGCTTTGACACCAGGCATCTGTCTCAGTGAGGCCCTTTTGTAGGATGTCCACATCATTAGGAGTTTCGATTATGGCTCCTAGTTTGCAGTCATCTGTGAACTTTGTTAGCCAAAGACCTTCTGTGTTAGCCTGTACTTCAGAGAAGTAGATAGCAAACAGGAGAGGACCTAGGACTGAACCCTGTGGTACTCAACTTGTCACTGGTCTGAAGTTGGATTTAAAGTCTGCTACTTTCACAGTCTGTGTTCTGTCAGTGAGCCAGTTGGCAACCCATCTTGAGACATAAGGATTTATACCTAGTTTAGTGAGTTTATCTATAATTCCAGAGTGGGGGACGATGTTGAAAGCCTTGGCGAGATCTAGATAGGCTGCGTGAACCACCTTACCCTCATCTATGGCTTTGGTGACTGCTTCAAAGAAGTCTATCAGGTTTAGGAAACATGATCTGCCTTTTACAAACCCGAACTGGGTAAGCTCCAGAGTTTGGAGATTACCAATGTCATTGTTTATAAGTTTCATGATGATACGCTCCATAGCCTTGCAGACCAGGCTTGTCAGGCTAATGGGGCGGTCGTTCCCGGGGTCTGTGGTGGCTCCCCCTTTGTGGAGTGGGATAACTGTTGCTGTACACCATTCAGTGGGCACAAAGCCTGAGTTGAGGCTATGATTGAACATGGTACTTAGGTGGGGTGCCAGTTCATTCTGTAGTTCATGTAGAACACATCCTGGGATGTTGTCAGGTCCTATGAATGCTGTGTTCTTGACTTTGGAGAGTGTTTTTACCTGTGCAGCTGTGACTACAGGAACTTTGCATTCTTCTGGTATAGAGATGGGCCCTTTAGGGGATGAGAGAGGGGTAAAGTTAGCACTGAACTTGTCTGCCAAGATGTTGGCAATATCAGTTGGTTCTGTATATTTAGTGCCATTGTGCTGTAATTCAGAGCAGATCTGAGTGTTGCCATTGAGATTCTTGACATAGCTATAGAATGCTTTGTGGCTGTTTTTAGAATCAGTGGTGATTTTATTTTCATAACTAGCTTTGGAGGATTTTATGAGGGATCTCAGCTTATTACTGAGGCTAACCACAGAGTTCCTCCAGTCATGGGATATTACTCTTTTTTGCAACAGTTTCTTTCTTCTGTTGTAGAGTTTGTTGATAGCAGGGGACCACCAGATTGGCTTCCTTTTTCTGGAGGATAGCATCTTGGTTCTGTTAGGGATTGCATGATCCATGCATTCGTGTAAGTGCTTAAAAAGTGCAATTGTATAGGATTCAGCAGTCGTACCTCTATTGTCCGTCATCATGGGTGTTGTGAAGTTTGCCACTTCTGTCTTAAGAAGTGTGAAGTTGGCTTTGGAGAAATTTTTTACAGTGGTTTCTGTCAAAGGAAAATTCAAAGATAAATGCAGCCAAGGTTCAGTTAAGGTTCCTTTATTCTTGTACAAGGAGACAAAAATGCAGTTCAGAAATTTGTCTGACATTATACAGGAAATCCTTCACAATTATACCGTTCTGTAAGCCATTGCCCTCTAAGCTGACGTAATTAGACACAACTCTAAGCATTGTTCTAAGACAGGTGTTTACTAAGTTTTTCTGCTGATATAACAATTATAAATGTTCCCATGAGAATGTTTTCTCAAAAACAACATGGCCTTGCTGACCACCGGTCTGTAACGATTTGGTGTTACAATTCGTGATTCTTTCTTACTTCGAGCATAAAGCATATACTGATTGCAGCCTATAGTCTTATCTAGTTCCTCTACAGCTGCAGTGTTCATTTAACACAAACAAGGTTACTTGCCTAAGTCTAATAACATTTGAAAATGCACTATTGTTCTCTTTCCCTAATGCTAGCAAAAAACATCTGTTTCTCAGTGTATGATCAAGGTCATTCACTGAGCTGACCAGAAGCAAAGTCAGAAAGTACATGCAATTATTTTCAATCCTGTAACAGAATAAATGTGTTAACCCTTTTAGGCTTCTAACGCAGCAAGCATAACACTAATACATATATGAATACATATTTTACTATATACGTGAATACATATTTCTCTAACATTTCCCCCCTATTAACACTTTTTATTCTGTTCAAAAGCATAAACAGTTAGTTTCTTCTCCTAACCTCTTCTGCTTGGGATTTGCAGTTAGGTGAGTCATTTAGTTTAAACTTCTGAAAGCATTTCATTTTCCAGCAATTTATCAACTTCAGTGTTTTGATACACGGTTTCAGATACTGACATGCCTATCAATTCTTTAATCAGTTTTTTTATGCAGGGTATGCCACAACACACACACACTCCCAACAGGAGGATCCCCACACAGACGGCTATTAATATGTTCATTATGAAGGTACCCCACCCCCCAAACAGATTCTGGAAAAAGTCCGTCAGTGGGTTGGGGTCTGGTTTGGTCATGGCCAACACTTGCTGTATCACTTCAAGGTGGTCGTTTATCTCATGTTGATAATCAGGTATATACGCACAACACTCTTCTTTGATTAAAGTGCACGTACCACCTCTCACTGCTAGGGTGAAGTCAAGAGCCATACGATTCTGGAGCACTACAGTTCTCATAGCATTCAGTTCATCAGTTATCAATTCAAGAGCAGAAAACGTTGCGTTACTCATTACTTCGAGAAGTTTAGACAGTTTTCGCAGTTCCCAAATCGATTTTGCCACTCCATATGCTGGTAATATGCCCGCCTATGATATGACAGCATCACTCAAGTCCATGTGCATCAGCTTGGTCTCCATGGTATGTTGGTCTTTCCAGCCCGCTTCGATCTGTCCCACTGGATTCTCAGGCTTTTTGACAGTTTTCTTGGTTACATCTCGGGTATTTTGAATATTTCCCTGAAGCAAAACGGCAGTGTGTCGTATGGCCGGAACCAGGTATCCCAAAAAACAACTGCCGGACCAATTCTCAGGTAACCATTTATATGCTTTCTTACCACACACAAAATAACAATCCTCTACCTTAGCTGTTACTTTACTACGAAATGGCTGCCCTGCATAAAACATTTTCCTATCTATTATAGACAGCTGCTTCAAAAGAACAGGATTATGTTGTACTTCATCAACAGTCTGGTGCATGGATTCAAGAAATGAATCATAATTCGAATTACAAACTGTACCCATTCTGTTTACTTTAGTATAACATTTGTAATGTACAGTCACATTACATCTACTCCAACCTACTTGAAATGTGTCATTTTTATAAAAATATACAATTCCCTTTTATGTTGCAGGCAAATACAATGCTACTTTATCATATGCTTTAATGGTAACAGTCTCATAAACCAAATTTTCCCAGGTCTCCTTGACCCCTAGGGGGACTGCAGTCATTAGTAACCCCCCGTATGCAGTTGGTATGGCTGTACAAACCCAGCAAATTGAAACATTAAAAATCTCAGCATACACACGTGTAATTGCCTGATAAGTGTTAAAGTTCAGGTGCCAGTCTATGGTCGGCTCATCACGTTTATTCAGTTCAGCTGGTGTGGCCAGGAAAAGGATGGGCCACAGCAAAAAGATTAGTGCTGTCAGTACAATCAACAGGATAATCATGCAATACTTCTGGGGTTGTTCTGCATTCCTGTTTGCTCTAGATTTTGTCATGTTTAGTCTTTCTGTGAAACAGCAAGATTTTTATCTAGCTCAAAGTTTTTGCAAAGTTTACAGTGTGTCAAATGGATCCAAGAGGATTTCTCACCAATCTTGACTGCTGTGGGTGTCGGCAAGAGGACCTGGTAAAGTCCCTCCCACTTTGGCGAATTCCCAGTCTTCCGTTTAACTATCTTCACCCAGACCCAATCGCCTGGGGCTGCTGTCGCTTCCAACGGTTGATTTGGCTCTTTACCTGAAACAGAAAACTGCAGAAGTTGTTTAGAGTTCAGCATACAACCCATATACCTTGCTAGTGCAGAATCTGCTTCCTGGTCTGCGGGCATGAGAGATTTCCACTGAGGGGTATAGTATGCCCTCCCAAATATTATCTCAAACGGAGTCAATCCTTTCGCATTTGGAACAGTTCTCATGCTCAACAGTGCCAGGGGCAGGCAGTACACCCAATTCTTCTGTGTATCTGACATTAACTTCCTAAGTTTGTTCTTTAAAATCCCATTGTGCCTCTCCACCAACCCTGCAGATTGAGGATGATATGCACAATGTTTTTTTAAAGAAATTCCAAAATATCTGCTAAGTTGCTGTATAGTTTGATTTACAAAATATGTGCCATTGTCACTGTAGATCCTTTCCGGTATACCAAATCTAGGAATAATCTCTTTAACCAGAGGCTTTGCAACTGTAGCTGCATCTGGATTTTTAGTCGGAAAAGCTTCCACCCATTTGGAAAACATATCTACAATGACAAGGCAGTAACGTTTATTTTCACATTTATTCAATTCTATGAAATCCATACAAATAGTATGAAACGGATACGGTGGTGTAGGGAAACTCCCTTGCTTGGGCTTTAACACCCTTGTGCATGATGTTTGTTACAAGTGTGACATGACAAACAAAATTTTTTTGCATAGTTTGTAAATCCGTATGTAGTGAATACTCAGTTAACTAACTGTACCATCCTCCCTGTTGAGACATGGCATTGTCCATGGCTCAGCAAAGCTGCATATCTAAACAAATTAGATGGTGATATTGGTTTCTCTTCTTTGGAGATGTACAGTCCTTCCTTGAGGAGTGCTCCTCGCCTTACCCACTTTTGTTTTTCTGCCTGTGTAGTAAGTGTTTGCATTGTTTTCAACATTTCTAGGTCTAAAATCTCAGAAGGTTGTAATTCCTCGTTCAAAAGAAATGCTTCTGAGGCTGCTTGCTTTGCAGTTATGTCAGCTCTTGCATTGCCTTTTGAAATCCTATCTTGTTGCTTGGTGCGAGCTATGCATTTACAAATAGCTACTTTTTGAGGTAACTGAATTGATTCTAACAAATCTAAAATAAACTGTGCATGATTAATCGGTTTGCCAGTAGATGTCACCATTCCTCGATTTTTCCACTGTTGCGCAAAAACATGTACAGTAGAAAAAGCATACTGGCTGTCTGTAAAAATGTTCACATGTTTACCCTTTGCTAAGGTGCATGCCCGTGTCAAAGCAATCAATTCTGCTGCTTGTGCAGATAAGCTGTGTGGTAAAGATTTCACTTCTATAATTTCAGTATCAGAAACTACTGCATATCCTGTTAGGTTCCATCCTGTAGGACCCTTTCTGCATGAGCCGTCCACGTAATATGTCACCTCGGCATCATCCAAGGGAACATCTGTGAGATCTTTTCTGGGCAGTGTCATTTGCTCAATTACCTGCAGGCAGCTGTGCGGTGTGCCATCTGCAGGGGTTGGGAGCAAGGTAGACGGATTCAAAGTTGTACAACGTTCAATTGTCATGTGAGGTTGGCTCAACAAGATAGTCATACAGGATAGATGCCTAGCAGGGGAAAGATATGCTACCTCCTCTTGTAGTAAAATAATCGCGACTGCATGAGGCACTCTCAATGTGAGAGGGTGGAATAATACTACTGGGGCCGAAGCCTGCACTGCCATTGTGGCTGCAACTACTGGTTGTACACAGTGGGGCAAAGACCGCACCACTGGGTCCAGTTGTGATGAATAGTAAGCAATGGGGTGTTGCTTGTCCCCATGCTGTTGTGTCAACACTGACGTCATATAACCTTGCTTGCAATCTACAGTTTGGAAAAAAAAGTTTATGATAGTTTGGTAATCCTAAGACTAATGAGGATGCTATCAGCTGTTTCAGTTTACAAAAAGCTAATTCTGCTTCTGGTGTCCATTGTATCAAATCTTGTGCTGCCATAGGCTTCTTAAAAATCAGGTTGGTTAATGGTGTAGATTCCAAAGCATAGTTTGGGATCCAGCTCCGACAAAAATTAGTCGTACCAAGAAAGGACACCATTTCCTTCTTGGTTGTGGGTTTTGGTGCTTGTAAGATTGCTATTTTTCTGTCTTCATCTAATGTCCTACCTTCTTTGGATATTACATATCCAAGGTACTTAACTTGTTTTTTCCAAAGCAGCAATTTATCTTTGCTTACTTTGTGTCCTTCAGTGGCTAAGAATTTCAATAATGCTATAGTGTCTTCCTTACAATCTTGCTGGGTGGGGGCCGCCAGCAGGATGTCATTAACATAAAGTAAAATCTGACTACCTTTCGGTGGGGTAAACCCCACCAAGTTACTTGCCATCTCTTGTGAGAATATCATTGGACTTTCACAATATCTCTGTGGTAGTCGCGTATATGTATACCGTTTTCGCTGAAATGTAAATGCAAACCAATACTGGCTGTCAGAGTGTATCGGTATTGAAAAGAACGCATTACTAATATCTACCACAGAAAAATATTTTTGTTGAGGCTTCAAATCATTCAATAGGGTGTGTGGATCTGGCACCGTGGGTGCCCTTGATATTGCTGCATCATTTACAGCTTGCAAATCTTGGACCATACGCCATTCTCCATTTGCTTTCTTAACCAGAAATAAGGGTGTGTTACATGGTGAATCAGGAGATTCCACCAGTATTCCTTCCTTAAATAAAGCTGCTATGACAGGTTTAATTCATGCTTCTGCATTTTTCTTAAGGGGTACTGCCTTTTTTGTGGTCTAAACACTGACTTTGGCGTGATGGTAACTGGTCCTGCTGTACGAATAAGTCCTACATCTGATTTTCCTGTTGACCAGAGAGTCTCTGGTATATCCAGTAAAGCTTTTTCTTCCTCTTCTAGTAAGAGTGCTTCTCAGCTGTTCTCGCTTGACTGCAAGTGTACAGCTGGGTGTGTATGTGTTATCTAATTCAATTTTTGTCTTTGTACTCCCTGTTCTGACAGTTCTGATTCTGTCTGCTTTTCCCATTTTGTGACTTTTTCTCCTAGGTCTACCCATTTTATACTCTTGTCCTTAGTTAAACTAACATGTGGTAATCGATTTGATGTATACAGTGCAAAGAACTCCTGGGGCAATGAACAGCTAACTACACTGTTCCATTTCATGTCCCAGTACAGATTATGCAATACTAATCTGTTTGCACAGTTTTTAAACAATTCTTGCTCATATTCTTTGTCAGGTCCTGGTGTATTACAATAATACAGAGTACAATGTAACAGGTGTTGTATGTCAATGCAAAGGGAGGGGAACTTACAGATAGCCACATTCATTAACTCTTCAGTTATTGCCCCAGGACCGGTCATGACCAAGTCCTGGCTGTACCAATAAAATGTTTCACCCTCCGATTGCACTGCAAAAGTATTAATTTGTCGCTGTGCTTCCATACCCTGCATAGTTGGAACTACTGCTATGCCAAATGGTTGCATAAGGTCTCTGCCCAAAAGGTTCACTGGGCATTTTGCAGAAACAACAATTTTGCTTTTCTGAGTTAATCCTGAAACGGGATCTGTTATTGCAATATTCTGGGAGAGAGGTTCCCGATACAGCTGTCCATTAGCTGCTTTCACTAATATATAATCATGTGACTCTGAATTCTCCGGTAGTTTGGAGGGGTGTACCAGGGTTCGTGATGCCCCTGAATCACACAAAAATTTGACTTCCCTCTCCTCTACCAGGAGTGTAACTTCTGGTTTCGTGTCAGCCAAATAGAGCTCCAAGCTCAATAAGGCTAGGTCTAATATTTCATTGTCTTCACTATCGGTAGCTTCCTGCACTTCCTCTATTTCCCCTAACACATTCTCTGCTCTCTCTATCACATTCTCATTTGTCCTTTCTCCGTCATTCCTATCTAGTGATTCTTGACTATCATATAGTCAGTCCTCACCCTCTTTATTTTTATCCTCCATAGCTGCCTTCTTATTTTTCTTGCAATCCTTTGCCATATGTCCCTTTTTACCGCATTTGAAACATCCACCCCTTTTCTTCCGCCCTTCAAAGTCCTCTGATCGCTGATCAGATTGTTTGTTTCCCTGGGCATTTTTTTTGCCCTTCTTCCCGGACTGTACTAAATAAACTTCTCTGTCTTCCACAGCAAATACTTGGGCTTTCTTTTTCTTTTTGTTATTAAAATGCCTTTCGGCATGCCTAGCATATTCAAGCAGTGACTGTAGTCTGCTTGTGTGATGATCTACCATATGCTTTGTAATAAAACTACTTATGGGTGCAATACCGCCTTTTAAAAATGCATTCTTCAACTGCTGCTCATATGGGGAATCTTGTGTCTGGTCTTCAGGGACCTGCATTCCACAATGGTTATTAAAACATCCTAATAGTCTGGCATAATACCTATCAACAGTTTCACCTTCTTGTTGGATGCATTGATTAATGCAAGTCCAGTCTGCTCTAGGCTTCCATTTCTCAGAGATTCGGTCCATTAGACCTTTCACTCTGTTGTTTAACTCTGTGCTGCTATGTGGGAGGGGCTTAAGCACAGCGTCACAGGGATTCCAGTTGCCACTGATCATGTGCCAATCTGGACTTACTACTTGTCTGACTACTTTTTCTACTTCCTCACTGTTTAAGTGATAACTTAACCTCATACCTTGTAAGTCTTCTAAGAACTTTCTAAAATTAACTTTTGGATGGGGAATTCCCTCTGTGGCTTTCCGGATATCTTCCGGTGTCCACGGTCTGTATACCAGGAGTGTTGGGTCCTGCCCTTCTTGTCCTGCCTGAGGATTTGGTACTTCTATGAGTGGACACATCTCTTCTTCACTCATAGCCTGTGATTCTCTGTTTGCTTGGTGCAATTCAATTCTCTCCCTTTCCTTACGTGTTCGAAGTCTAGTTTCAATGGGATCTCTAACAAATGGCTCTGCTTTTGTAACACCTCTACCTGACGGAACAGCAGGATATCGTGGAGGTGGACCTGCCTGTTCACTCACCTCATATTCCGGCAGGGGAGGTGGAGGGGCTGATGCTACCACTAAGTTATTATCCTCTTTATCCAAAAAATAATGCCTTTGAATTTTTATTTATTTGTTCCCTTCGATTCACTTCCACAATCCACCTGTGTGCCTGAGGAATTCCTAATTTGCGCTGTCTTTTTACCTGTCCCTTGGAATCAGTTTTGAGTTGTTTTAAAAGTTTGATAAGTGAGGATTTTTCTAGTTTACCATCAAATTCATATTTATTAACCCACTTCGTGTAGTACTTAATGTTATCGGCACGTCGTGACCGCATATATTCTGCGTCTTTGGTTAACAGCGGATTTTGAATTCCTTTTGTACCTTTATTACCCATTTTGCCCTAACCTTATGAATGTTACGTAACCCTTCTTAATTTTAACGTGGTACCAAGAAGAGTTTATAGTCCCTTCAGACTACCTGCCTACTTATTCTGTTTCCCTGATCTATGACACGATAGCAATTTTTCTGTCCCTGGATTTATACAAAAATCCTGACTGAGCAAATACAATCAAGTCCCTGATCTAAAACAGAAAAAAAGTAGAATCACCTTACCTGAGCCTCAGCAATTGATCACCCCGGTCTGATTGAAACCTGCCCATCAGCCGCAGATCAGAAAGTGTCCGGCCTCTGTTTATACGACAATTCAGTCGGAGGTCTTTTTGAACAAGAAGAACCATTTCGGTAACTCCTTCCGTACGGATTCAAGCCACCAGGCCTGTCTGATCCGGGATAGCCGAGAGGTTTCCGGTCAATGAAGGACCAACTTGTCAAAGGAAAATTCAAAGATCAATGCAGCCAAGGTTCAGTTAAGGTTCCTTTATTCTTGTACAAGAAGACAAAAATGCAGTTCAGAAATTTGTCTGACATTATACAGGAAATCCTTCACAATTATACCGTTCTGTAAGCCATTGCCCTCTAAGTTGACATAATTAGATGCACCTCTAAGCATTGTTCTAAGACAGGTGTTTACTAAGTTTTTCTGCTGATATAACAATTATAAATGTTCCCATGAGAAAGTTTTCTCAAAAACAATGTGGCCTTGCTGACCACCGGTCTGTAACGATTTGGTGTTACAATTCGTGATTCTTTCTTACTTCGAGCACAAAGCATATACTGATTGCAGCCTATAGTCTTATCTAGTTCCTCTACAGCTGCAGTGTTCATTTAACACAAACAAGGTTACTTGCCTAAGTCTAATAACATTTCAAAATGCACTATTGTTCTCTTTCCCTAATGCTAGCAAAAAACATCTGTTTCTCAGTGTATGATCAAGGTCATTCACTGAGCTGACCAGAAGCAAAGTCAGAAAGTACATGCAATTATTTTCAAGCCTGTAACAGAATAAATGTGTTAACCTTTTTAGGCTTCTAATGCAGCAAGCATAACACTAATACATATATGAATACATATTTTACTATATATGTGAATACATATTTTTCTAACAGTTTCCCTAATGGGAGGTGGGCGTGGGATGTGGATGTCTAGGGTGATTTGCTTGTTGTCAGATATGACCAACGAGGAATTAACCTCTGGTGTGGAACACCAGTTGCCTATGATGGTAATGACCAGGTCTAGGATATTGCTGCCCTTGGTGGGGGTGTGGATAAATTGATCCAAGGCACTGGAATTTATGAATTCCAGAAAACGTTGAGCACAAGAGTTGGTACATGAGTAGTTTTCCCAGTTAATGGTGGAGTAGTTGAAATCACCCATTATTAGGATGTAAGGTTGTACCGTAATATTTTACAGTGTATCAAGAAATGAGGAGTGGGAATCCTGGGGTATGGTGGGGGATCTGTAGCAAGCTACAATTTGGATTGTAGTCTTGCCCAGAGTTAGTTGCACTTGGATAATCTTGGATGCATTATGCTGAGCAACTAGCCTGGAGGTGTGGATATCCTTAATGAAGATGGACACACCTCCACCTTTAGTGCTTCGGTCCAGGTTAGATGGCCGAAAGGTGTGGTATGAATTGTAGCCTGGTAATGCAGGGGTGCTCTCTGGAGCCTTGAACCAGGTCTCTGTCACTGCACAGATGTCGATGTTCTCCATTTTAAGGAGTGCTTCAAGTGAGTGCATTTTGAGGTTTAGATTTCTAGCATTAAGTAGCATTACCCTCAGATTTTGCTTGCTTGTACCTGTTACAGTGGTGAATTTGTCACTTGAATCTTACCTAAAAAAGGCTGTATAGGGGTGGCAAGAGCCTTAGCCAGTATCCAGAATCGCAAGGGCGACAGGTGCAGGCCATATCTGGCAAAGCATCGTGGTTTGTTGATTATGTCATCCCAGGCAGATACTGGATCGACTTAGAATGACACCAGAAGCTTAGCCAATTGTTGAAGTCAATCATTTTGTCCTTGTACTGTGGTTTCATTCTGGGTGATAGCAGGATGCTACTCAGGGCTAGGGTCATACTTGCCTGGGCTACAGGATCAGAAAGCTCCTCCATGTCACTTTTCATGTAGTCCAGGGAGGTACATCTCAGGTCATTCACACCAATATGGACAATGACAGAGTCATATTTGTACTTGCTGTGGAGTGAGCTGAGTGCATGCATTATGTGGCGGAGCCTGGCACCTGACAGGCAGCTGACAGTAACTTTCTCCTTGTTTTGCCTGGTGAGTGGAACATCAGTGTACCTGACTATAGAGTCACCTATGACTAGAGTGTTGGGTACGTTGTTATGCCTTATGGGCTGTGGTTGAGCGGCACACTGAGTTTGTGGGTTATGTGTCATTTGGGTTGTGTTGGGGGGTGGAGGTTGCTTGCGTTGCTGCTTTGGAGGTCCCTGTTGCTTGGGTAGATTTTTTTGAGAGCCTCCGTGAATGTAGGTATGTGTTTTGTGTTTCTATGTATGTGTTTTGCTGGTGTAGGTTTTAAGGGACTATGTGATGAGTGTGGTGTGGTGTGGTGCAAGTGTTTACCTTCTCCTCTTGACTGTCTAGTCCAGTCTTGGGTGAATAGAGCTTTGCTTCCAGTTTGGCTATATAAGTGCATCTCTCACAGACTGTAGTGTTGGGTGGTAGGAGGAGAGGGTTGTCTGTGTACATGAGGCAATTGCTGCATTGTCCCAAGAGTTGCTTGATTTAATACATATGGGTAGACATAGTAGGATTGATGCAAGAAACAGATTACAGAAGTCAGTAAGACACAGATATTAGAAGTCTGATAAAACAGATGAACACAACAATCAAGACTATTAATATAAATTCTTATGATATAACAGAAGTAGGTACAATACATTAATGTACAGCTAAATTAATAGCAGATAATGTTTTAACAGAAAAACAGAGACCAATAAGGAAAAGGAAGGGAAGAAATCAAATGCCATCATGGAAGCATCGAACATGGAAAACTGTAAAGCAATTAAGACAAAAAGTGTTACTGTTAGAAGAGTACAGAAGAGGGAAGAAAACAACAAAAATACATGACAAAAGCAATGTGCAGAATCAGTACAGACCAGGATCTATTGTATACTATTGCAAATAATAAATTAAAGATATCAGCACAGCTAGAAAATCTGAGAAGATATGCAGATTTACTTATTTATCCTTTGTTGACTTGGTTAGTTCCACTAGGCTAGTAGCTTCTTTTCAAGGGAGACCTGCGATGATATGTATACTACTAGGGGAAATTTGGCCAGGGCATCAGGAAACTTTCACCTACACTTTTTGATAGGTGCTGTAGTATCTTTTGCATCCACCTGAGCTACCACCAACTCAAGTAGATGGGGCCTCATTTTAATGTCTCATCCAAAAGATGGCACACTGAGGAGTTCAGACCCTCCCTTGTGCTGCATTGCAGTGTCAGTAATCAATCAACCTGGTGTGAGAATAGAACCCACAACCCTCTGTACCAAACTTGAGTGTGTTACCTGTTGCACTACTGACACTGTTTAAATGCAAAGGAAAAGTATGAAATATGCAATTCATTCTTGACCCAAAAGAGTTTTGTACAGGATTGGGAAACAAAGCAAAAGAAATAGAAACACCACCAAAAACAGAAGAAGTAGACGCATTTTGGAGAAATATCTATGATGCCCTGTGGAGCATAACAAAGATGCTAAATGGATAAAGAAGTAAAAGAAGCAGTAAGAACTTCAAATGCACAGGATATGAAATGGGATTAAGCAACAGACAGAGAAATTATAGAATGATAGGATCATAGGAAGTTACTAGGCCAATGGCCTGAGGGCCCTTACAAGCCTAGCCAAATTTATCCTTGTTACCATGATCAGCATCTATTGCCCCTGTCCAACAAGGATACAGGTGGAACCCCATGGGTGAATTTACAGTTACCATTCCAATCATCCAGATTCTGTTTGAAGAGGGCAAATGAGGTGCTCTGTTTGACATGAAGTGGGAGTCTACTTCAAAGGTGTGGTAACCTATGGGAGACAAATCTGTCCCTCCAGCAAGTTCTATTGATGTCACATACCAGGTTTAGGTCCGGAGAGTGAGCAACCCATGTGCCGTTTGACTTTTGGATGTGCAGCATTTCCAATAAAGCAGGGTCAGAGATTGCCTTACATGCAAGGCAGAGATCGCCTCTGAGTAGTCTGCATGAAACAGAATAAAGTAACAGTTATTTCAGTCAATCCACATAGGATAGCTGCTGATGACCTTGAATTTCCTTTGTGAGGAACCTTTGTGGTCTCTCCAATTGCTACAGATGCTTTGAAAGGTACATACCAAAAGGGGAGTTGAACTCAGTTATTGGCCTAATGAGTGAAGAGTACAGAAAGGTCATAACTTCTCCTTTCCTTGAAGCAATGTTCTTACTTATGAGATGAGCCATATAGAATGTCCTTCTTACCACTGTGGAAACATGGTGATCAAAGGCAAGGTTGCTGTCAACCTGAGTGTGCAGCTCTCTCACCATTGCTTGCATACTTAGGGTATTGCCATTGATGTGGTAATTTGCAAGAACATTGCTCTTACCAACATTTTTTTGCATTGAGTTTGAGGCCATCCTTTTTGAAGCATCTTGACATCTTTTGGAGACTCTATGACCACACCCAGTTTGCAGTCATCAGCAAACTTTGTCAGCCATAGTCCCTTGGTTTTAGCTTGTACTTCAGAGAAATATATTCTGAACAGTAGAGGTCCCAACATCGATCCCTGTGGAACACCACTGGTTATGGGTCTGCTGTTGGAAGTGGATTCCCCCATTTTGATTGCATGTGTTTTATCCATGAGCCAGTTCACAACCTACCATATGATATAAGAATTGAAATCTAGCTGGGAGAGTTTGTCAATGATGCCTGGTGAGGAATAGAGTCAAATGCCTTGGCTAGGTCTAGGTAGGCTGTAGTTATACAATTCCCCATGTCCAGGGCCCTGATGACTGTCTCGAAGAAGTCCACCAGGTTTAACAGGCATGATCTCTTTCACAAATTCAACTGGGTAGGATCTAGAGTTTGGAGATTATCTATATCTTTCTTGATAAGGTCCATGATGATTCTATCCATGGTCTTGCAGATAAGGCTAGTCAGGCTAATAGGTCTGTAGTTACATGAGTAGAAACACCACCTTTGTGCAAAGGGATAATGGTGGGTGTTTTCCATTCAGTTCGGACAAACCCGGTGCTTAGACTGTGATTGAAAAGAGTACCCAATGGTGATGTTAATTCTTGTTTGAGCCCATGTAGGATGCAGCCTGGGATATTATCAGGTCCCATTGATGCTATGATTTTGGCCTTAGAGAGGCCATTTATGACCTGCTCTTTAGAGAGCCAAGGTAGGGGACAGGTGGTAGGTATTTCATGCGGTACATATGGTAGGGACAGGGAGTAAAGTTTTGACCAAACCTGTCAGCTAACAGGTTAGCTATGTTCACCAGCTCAGTATATGTGTTACCATTAACTACCAGTTCAGCAAAAATCTGGACCTTACCTTTTAGGTTATGGATGTAAGTAAATAATGTCTTATGGTTGTTCCTTTGTTGAGGAAGCTAACTTAGAGTCAAAGTTTGCCTTGGAGGACTTCACAAGAAGTCTTATTTGCTTATTTAAGTGGAGGAGTGGATGTCTCCAGTTTAGAGCTATCTTCTTCTTACTCTTAGACAGCAATTTCTTCCTTTTATCGTAAAGCCTGTTAATGGTGGCTGTCCACCAGGCAGGTTTGCCCATCCTTGAAGAGCTTGTTTTGGTACTAACAGGTACTGCCATGTCAGTGCAGTTATACAGGTGTTTGTATAGGGTACTGGTGTACAGCTCAGCATAGTTACTGGTTCTGTCTGAGGGGGGTGCAAAGCTATTTATACCATCCCATATGAGGTTATAATCTGCTGGCTGCTGGGGGGGGGGGGGCAGGTGTGATAGTTACTTCAAATGAGACTGATTTGTGGTCAGATCTCACCAGGGATGAATTCACAGTGGTCTCCAATATTTGTACACACCAGATCAAGGATGTTGGTGCCTCCTAGTGGGGGGTGTCAACCATCTGGTCCAGGGAACTTAAGTTGAGGAACCTTTGGGCAAGTGAGTTTGAGCACGAGTAATTCACCCACTCAATGCTAGGGTAGTTAAAGTCAACAAAAAACATGGTGTTTGGGTGTATCTTGATAGACTCAAGTTGATCCAAATAAGCAGAGTGGGTGCCCTGATTCATGGAGGACACCGGAACCATTGATCGAGGGGGGGTGGGGAGCCCCCCCCCCACTTTTAGATCATTCTTCTGTCCCTTTCGTTTTCCACACATGCCTAACTGCCGGGATGATGCCACATCAGCGCACATATTTCCATCTGTTTTTTGCAAGCGGGAACAATTTACAAACGGATCTATTCAAAGCTGTTGTAAGCCGGAACAATTTACAAACAGATTTATTCAAAGCTGCTGCCAGGAGGATTTATAGTTAGCCAAGCTGCTGCCAGAAGTTATATTTGCAAAAGCCGAGATGCTCTGAATTCACTAAATGATATGATAGCCATTTAAGTTGGTCTTCCTGTTTTTTAAGACGCTGCTGGTTTAGCTTAGTGGTATCTTGGTAACATAGCATTTTATGCAAGCAACTTTCTAAAATTATGCACACAATGTTTCAAATGTGTCCCTGGTTTTTGGCCTTTTGCCCCCCCCCCCCCAATTGAAAATAAGTTCAAGAAGCTGTGCAACATGCCTAGGCTTACACTCTACTATGATTCGGTATTTATATATTGTGTGTAGAAGTAGACTGTTATCATGGAAATGTTCTGAATAGGGCAGTTTTGTCATTATTGGTGCATGCATTTTGCTTCATTGCCTACTGAAAAATGTTCAAACAATAAATTTAAAATGCAGTTGTGTGTGGAAGTAGACCTTTATGATGGAAATATTCTGAATAGGGCAGTTTTGTCATTATTGGTTAATGCATTTTTGTTTCATTGCCTAAAGGAAAATGTTTAAACAAATTTAAAATGTGCTAACTTAAGTCTAACAAGTGTGCTGTATTATACAAGGAATATAATTTAATACAATCAGGAAGGTGAATCAAGGAATGCATACATGCATGCATGGCCCTTAAAATGTGTTTGAAAACAGCCCAGAGGAAAGTGTGAAAGGCTCAAAATCATGAGCAAATGTTAAGCTTTACTCTTGTTACCAAAGCAATGGATGAAGGTAAAACAGTTCACACCACATTACCTTGACCTGGCCAGTCTTTTTGACACAATCCCCTACTCAGGCATAGTACAAAAGATGAATAATGTAGGAGCAAACACTTACATCAATCACCAACTGCATTGTCAACTTGGCTCACAGGATGCAGGAGATCAAAACAGGGGAAGAGACCAGTCACCAATGGAGTCCCCCAAGGTTCGGTGCTGAGACTTTTTCTGCTTGGCATATACATCTCAAAAGTAAAAGGAAATACCAAAGAACTTTGGCCAGCTAAGTTTGAGATGACTGCAAGCTAGGAGAAGTTAATGAATCCCCAAATGACTTAACCATCATGCAGGAAGGTTTGACCCAAATAATAACTGGTGTCAAAATCATGGCAATGCCTTCTGAGAACTGTTCCAATTGTTTGGCATTTGGGAACTTGTGTGTACAGTGACCTAACATTTGATCAACATGTGTTCAGAGTCATAAGAAAGCCTTTCTATATTGCACAGCTTATAAACAAATTGATTGTGACTAGATCTAGAGATGTTGTTGTCCCCCTTTAGAAAGCTCTTGTTATATCAATCATTTTGTATAATGCCCACTTTGGCATGTATCTGTCCAGCCCCATGCAACAATTGGAATACCTTCAGAGATACCTTACTAAAAGAATATAAGTCCTAAAGAATAGGTCTTGCATGGACCACCTCAAAGATTTATTACTGTACTCAGTATCCTACAGAGTGCTTAGAGGTGACATGTCTGGTTCACAAAGCATCCTCTGACATAATACAGATGGACCTACTGAACATCAGCAAGTCAAATGGCATCAGAAATACTCAGTCCAGGTATCTAAACTGAATGTTGTGGAGAGATTGATATATATCACAGAGGCTACCACTGTTTTGGAACAGACTATCCATAAAAATAAAGCAAAGCTCATCCATCCATATTCAAATGCAACTTGGATCTAAGGATGGGTAATAGAAAATGTACTCCAGGATTTCCTCTCATGCCACTAATGGATAGAAATGTTGCATCCATTACATGGCTCCCTCAAATTATCTATGGTATGATCACAGTTGTTCTCACTAGGGCTAATATACAATTATTAGCCATGGGAATAGCTAAGACCAATCCGAAAATGTTAATTCAAGCATCAAAAGGGAATTGGCTAAGCTTAAAATGTCCTCCAAGTGAACCTATGTTGTGGTAGCAAATAGTTATAAAAAATTACCCTTTTTAGTTCACTAAGTGCCCCTGTTACCCTCCACCCTCCCAGTCTTTAACAGCTTCCGGCACCCCTGATGGAGGGAGTTCTGTAGCAGGCAATGACTTAAGTAGGTGTCCTACCAACAGTTAATTGCACCTGAAGTATCTCTAGGGCATCATACTGTTTCATCAATCTGGATATGTATTTATCTTTTATAAATATTGATGCACTACCTCCTTTAGTTTTCTTGCCTTCAGTTTGTGGTCCGAACATGTGGAAGGAGGTGCAACCCAATATGGCTGAGATACTCTCCACAGCCTTGAACCAGGTCTCCATGACAACACAAATATCTGCGTCCTCCAGGGAGAGGACTGCTTCCAGCAAGTGCAGTTTCAAGACTCCTAATATTAAATTAAAACAAAATTAAGTAAAGCTCCTAACTGGAAAATCTCAGGCCCAGAAGCAGTAAATAACTTCTGGCTGAAATATTAACATCTTTGCATGAAGATTTATCCCTGAGTAAAAACTACTATGAACAAATGTGAACAGACACCAACCTAGTTAACAACAAGAAAAATGATACTCCTCCTTAACAATGAGCTTGCAAACTATCCTAAAAGCTATAGACCACTAACTTGCCTATCTGACAATGTATAAACTATAAACTGGAACTGATGCCAACAGAATTTATAGTCATTTAGAAGAAAACTCAACCATGGCACTACAACACAAGGGTAACAAAAGAAATCCATATGGAACAACAAATCATTTGTTGTTAAATAAAGTAATGATGGAGAATTGTAAAAAGGGAAAGACTCTAAATATGGCATGGATAGATTACAAAAAAGCATTTGACAGCATCCTACATTCATGGATGAAGGAGTGCGTACAGATGTATAAGATGCATCCTACATTGATCAATTACATCACAGTGATCATAAAACAGTGGCAAATCACTTTACAGCTAAGACATGATAGAGAACAAATTATTATCCCAGGGACAAAAATTCAAAGGGGGATACAAAGGGGGTGACTCTCTCTCACTGCTGCTCTTTTGTCTTGCCCTTAACCCATTAAGCTATCCACTTAACAGATCAGGTCATGGTTACAAAAAACATCCAAGTATAAACCAAGATTTTCTCATCTTTTTGTGGATTATTAAAAACTATATAATTCACCAGATGAGGAACTGAAAGCACAGCTGCAAGTGTCTAAAGCTTTCTCAGATGATAAAACAATGTCATTTGGCCTTGTTAAATGGGCAAAAGCAACATTTAA
Organism: Protopterus annectens; assembly: GCF_019279795.1. Classification (NCBI taxonomy): domain Eukaryota; kingdom Metazoa; phylum Chordata; order Ceratodontiformes; family Protopteridae; genus Protopterus; species Protopterus annectens. The sequence goes on along the minus strand of NC_056735.1, from coordinate 233,982,834 downwards.
AGCAGGAAAGCTGCAGCACCAAGAAAATGTCAGTCTGGGATAGGAATGTGATGTAAAGGAACTTGAGCAGGAGGGATTGTATAAATATTGAAGTAGATAAGAATCAGTGGAAACATGAGCCACAAAGCATTATAGAAAATGATAACATTTATATCACATGGGCTCACCCTTTTTCCAACAGTTCAAAAAACAGATGCGAGGAAACCAGACATAGTAGTCATTACAGTGTCTTATGTATAGAAAATGATAACATTTATATCACATGGGATCACACTTTTTCCAACAGTTCAAAAAACAAATGCAAGGAAACCAGACATAGTAGTCATTACAGTGTCTTATGTATAGAAAAAAATGATAACATTTATATCACATGGGATCACCCCTTTTCCAACAGTTCAAAAAACAGATGCAAGGAAACCAGACATAGTAGTCATTACAGTGTCTTATGTACAGAGAGACACATAGTCATAAAAGTTTGCAGGCAGAAATGAGGGCAGTGTGGAAAAAGGATACCCAGACAGTTCCAATTGTAGTAGGAGCTATGGTCTCATAAAAAATAATTTACAGTCCTATTTAGATATGCTGTAGATACATGTAACTCCATATGCATTACTGAACAAGGCAGTTCTAGGCACATTGCAGGTGCTGCAAACAGCACTTTTGGCAAACATCAAAGATTGAAACAATACTAATTTCATGATCTTTATTGAGGTCCACTCTGGTCATAGCAGTAGAAACCCAAAAGATGTGGAGAAATTAAACTGCAAGTGGCTCATCATGTTAAATTTATGTGCACAGAGATTGTTGTGTTATGTGATGGCAGTGGGTTAAGCCCCCCCCCCAAAAAAAAAATAAAACAAAATTTTCCATTGTCATACCAGAGTACAGTTTTCATCCTGAGAATACCAATACACTACTACTAGGTCCATATATGCAAAATCTATAAGCAGTAGTTTTCTGGGCATTTCACAATATACTGTAAAAGTATATGTCCCTTGTCTATCACCTGTGCTTGACGTATTTATTGTATGATTGTCATGCTTCTTTTGTATATATACAGTTATATTATTGTCAAAACTGAAATAATATTGCTGCCACAAGCACCGATGTGCTATCTTGATAAATTGCTCCTGCAGTCAGTATTCTTTTATGTCACACTGCATGTGAGGATAAGTTTTATATTAGCCCCCTTCCCATATGTTATAATCAGACAGACAGGTTAATGACATACCTGTATAAGTCCTACAATTAAAAGGTTATTATGCTTTATAGTATCCACATCACCTTAGTTAAGAATGCATTGTCATTGTTTTTGTATTTCTCTTCCTAACCCTCTTTGTAGCTATCCTTTCCCTGTCATACATTTATTTTGTTTATGATTTTGTTTTTCTCCATTTCTGTTACTATTATATGCAGGAGCACAGCAATCTGCACCTAACCCACCAACAGGGCCTCTCATGCTCCCACAGGTGGCAGCAGTAGCACCACCACATCCAAAGGTATCCAGCACTTCTGGGTCCCGGCCTACCTCAGTCACTCCACATGTCCTGCTCTATCTGCATCACCTGCATGAGGTAGCCCTGCACAGCAGTCTGGTAGACTGGTACCATCCAGTACCAGCGCAAGTAGAAGTGACACCTTTGCCACCTGCCACAAGGTGGCAGAGCCTATGGGAGGATATATACAGGAGGTTGGATCATACCTGTCAACCTCTTAGTGCAAGAAATCTGAATAAAGCCTGACAAAATGAGGAGACAAAGGCCTAAAAATAGGGACAGATTTTAAATATTGTTCTTATAAACTTAAAAAGTTGCTAGAGTTACAGGGTTTCTGTTAACATACATTTTCTGAAAGATTTGAAGGCTGAAACTCAAATTTATGTCATTATTACTCACTTGAATCCTCAGATCATCCCAATGATTTGCCAGAAAACCACAAATAATGTTATAAGGAACAGACCAAAAATATGAGGCAAAAATCTAGACATTCTGTTAAAATCTGGACAGTTGAGAGGTATGGGTTGGATCCATGCACTGGCTGTATGGAGACCACACTCTGGTGGTTTGTTGAGTTTCTTCCCTGCCCAGCACTGTCTCAGCAAGACCCAGTGGTGGCCACTCCCAGGGTGATGAGAAATCAACCACTGCATCTAAGCTGGCATCTTTGAACTCCTGAACCTATATCCAAACTAGGTGTTCCCCTCCCTTTTGTGTCTATGCCCACCCATGTAAGACGTACAATCTTCCACTCGGTATTGTTCTCCCACTGTATGTCCCATGTCTCTTTCACTATTGTGTTCCCCTCCCTTTTGTGTCTATGCCCACCCATGTATGGCGTACAATCTTCCACTCGGTATTGTTCTCCCACTGTATGTCCAATGTCTCTTTCACTATTGTGTTCCCCTCCCTTTGTGCTACTCCACCCTGTCAGTCATTTGTGTCTTTTCCTGTGATCTATCTAACCCTTCTTACCCACATCCTACTTCTCTGACTTTCTTCCCAACTTTCCATTTTCAAAAGAAAAAACATAAAGCGGTACTTGTCACACAACAAAGAATTCCATCCATACTGCTCAACTTTCCACACTTGTGAGTGGTATACACAATTGTCTCCAATTGCTCATCCAAAGTAGTATAATTTTCTGATAAATCATTGAGGATTTCAGTCATGAAATAATTACATGTATTGATGCAATTCATCAGGATTATTGAGCTAAGACGTTGAGAGGTATGCTCCTATCCAACCTCCATCCTGCTCATTCCTTATTAGCTTCTGTCCCTCTGCTTGCTGTCCTCTTTCATCTCTGTCCTATACTCCTGTTTTCAACGTATAATATGGTCAAAAATAGATAAGTCTACCACACACACATGCATACAAAGGGCTTATAAACAAAAGTCATCTTTCTGTGGTTGTACATTGTGTGACAGTTGGCAGAAGGCAACACTGATGGCTGTCTATAACCATAGAGAGATGGCACTTCTTGTTCTATGAATAAAGTATAGAACAATTCTTGAAATGCACAAATGATGCTACCATCAGATTAGCAAATGAACTAAGCATTGATGCCCTTCAGTAAGCAATTATGAAATATGGTAAATTTAAGACTTACTCGGTAAAGGCTTCCACAACTCATTTTATTCATGATGTGATATGTATACTTTATTGCTCAAAGACCAAGGGGTTCTAATCCTCTAAGGGTGGTACGTTGTTATATAATATTCAATGTTCAGTCTGTAATTGTCATTCTATAATTGTATTCCATTCCCCTGCATTTTTTTCCTGACAGCTGTCCTATGAGTGCTTTTATGGCATACCTGGCTAATGTTCTGGTTTTGGCAATATGTCAGAAACAGGCATGGATTCACAAGTGTAATTATCTTTTCTTGTATTCTATTCTCCTGAAATGTGTTACACTGACATCTTCCCTATGAAAGATTATATTGCATGGCTGGCTAATGTTCTGGTTCAAGGAATATGAATTACAAAGGTATGGGTTCAAATACATTCAGATGTAGTTCTCTTATATTTGCTGTCATTAGAGGGTAGGAAGTGAGACATTCCTATCATCAAGTTGTAAATTATGTCAAGGTGTTTGGTACTTTCTAACCAAATGCTTGGATTCAGTTAGCATTATTTAGCTAAGAAGTTGAGAGATATGCTCTTATCCCACTTCCATCCAGCTCATTTCTTATTGATTTACTTTGGGCTCTACTCTCTGCTTGCTTCCTCTTTTCATCTCTTTCCTATACCCCCATTTCCAACTCTGAATGTGGCCAAAAAATATAGACAAAGTGCCAATATGTTCACAAAGGGCTTGTAAAACAAAGTCATCTTTCTGCAGTCATGCTTTTCATGGTATTTGGCAGAATGCATAAGTACATAGAAAATCCTTGCACGTCCCTCGTATACTTTGAGATGCTTACAAATCTGTTGGGTCTCCACAATGTTAGTCTGGATTGTGCGTTCATAAAAAGAGGATAATATGCTAACAAAAGACATAGTGGCACTTTGTTGTGCTTCTCCCCACTCTTCGAATAGTACATCATCTGGATTGCTAACATATGGTTGCATCCGGATTCGTAAACCCTTAGGAGTAATCTTTTGACCTCATATGCCTTAAACAATTTTAAATGCTACACAGAACTACGCAAGGTAGTCATGCTTTTAGTTAGTTTAGAAAAAAGATCTTTACAAAGATCATCAGGGTCCCTACTTATAACAGGGTTAACACTGTCATCAATTTCATGGAGACCAAATGCTTGTAAATTATCTTTATCCGCAGATAATCCTTGTAAAATCTTGACTAGATCCATATTACATACATTTGTTATACCCACAAAGTGTGTAGAAAAGCAAAAATAATAATGCTAGATGTATAGAGTACCTCAACCTAATTCTGTGATAGGTACATATGGTAGAAAAAGTCATTCATTTCACTTTCATTTCAGTATTATTGGGGGTATAGAGTACGGGGGGGACAATCCAGTAAAGCCGGAAGTCATGGCATTTTAAATGATAAAGAAAAGAGCTGCATTATTAGATTGGGGGCTCTTTTTTCCCCAGTTCTAAATGACCATTTATAAAACCGTAATATTGTGAATTATGTCCTTTGGTCATTTTTAGTGAGTGTGTAACTATATCACTTTGGGATGGCTATGACTTTAAATGTTTAATTAGGATTGTTTGCTAGTATATAAATATGTGGCATTTGTGTTTATGAACTATTCACTGATGAAGGCAAAATTGCCGAAACCAGTCTGATGTGATTATTTTACTTGCTGTCATCAGGAATAAATTGTGTTTGTCACTCTATAGGTGCTGGCCTCTTTTGTTTTTGAATTTGGCAGAATGCACCATTAAATGGCTATATATAACCACGGTGAAATCTCACCCCACTTCCTAAGGCAAATCAGTCATGCAAATGAGTTAATCTTCAGTGTGCATAAGCAGGCCAGTCTGAAATAAAGTACAGTTATTGTCTTTATTTTAACTCCTTTGATGGCTCAGTGTACTCATACAATTTTTTGCTGTGTCAATGCACTGGTTGGGAGGTGGGGGTGAGATTGAATGTCCTGGGGGTTGTAAGTTGTTTTACAATGTTTGGTTTGCAGTCTGTAGATGTGCTAAAACCTCTCTGTTGTTAGTGTTTTATGACTGCTTTTGTTCTGACTGCTTCACTGGCTTCCCTTACTAATGCACTGATATGGAGAATGTTAGTAAGAAAGTCATGTGTTCAGTTCCCCTGAGGCTTATTCTCCTTTCCTTGCTATTAGTCTGCACATGTGCAACATTTCCATGATATGTGTGTTTTATGACTGGTATTAGTCTGAGTGCTTCAGTGTCTCCCCTGCTAAAAGTGTGGATATACTGGTCTGTGGACTAAACTGATGGGTCGACTCCCCGTGAGGATATCATAGCTTCTTTTTTTAATAACAATAACATTATAGTGAAGGACCACTCCTCACACTCTGATGTTGCAAGGACATGGTACAGGTCAGTATATCATGTTACTTGATTGTACACAAAACCCTCCTCTCTAGGTTTCACATTATTCTACAATCAAAAATTGTAAAAATTTCTCTTTTGTACTTTGCTGCCCTGCTTTGTTGCACAACTTCTGCTGCACATTTCTGTCCATGTCTGTAGTTTCTGTTGCTATAATAAAACCTCTACTCCACCCATAGCCATCCATGCAATTTTCACTTTCATTACACAGTTATCTGCATTCATATTGCTGTACATTTTATCAACATTGTCAGAGTCATTGTCCCATCTGTGCACACTAACTAGTGACAACTACCAGAGGTGCTCATGCACATTCCATGTTTACCACAGCTGCTTGCACTTAACTCTGGGCATAAGGTGACCTAATACAATGCAGCTGCAGCTCTGTGCTGCATCCTTGACAAGGAGCTGCTTGTAGTGCACACTAGCTTAGCCACATGCATGTGCGATTCCCATTGAGGCTCGTTATGCATACAATGTAAATAGTCAGTCATAACTTAGACGAGGTCACAGATGTGGCACTTCTGAATCTCCAGGAATATCTTTTTCCAGACGCTGATAATGCTCTTGATATTAAGACATCTTACTATTTAATGCTACTTCATTTACTTCAATGCCATCTTTTGTTACAAATCCAGTATTATTCTGAAACAATGTGTTGCCTTCTGGAGTGTCAGTAATGGCTGAAAACTTAGTCTCCTATAATCTCTCTTCCTCTGCCACTGAATGAGCTTCAGAATACCCCATCTATTTTCTTACACACTTCTGTATTGTCTTCATTGTTCTCATATTAACTAGAAGAAACTTCTGTTGTGTTGTCAAACTTCACTCTAATGGTATCCTGTAAAACTTGTAACCTATAACAGTATTTACAAAGCAATGAAATACCACTATCACTCACTCCCCCAAAGACTTTTGCAGATTGTATGTGCATAAAAAAACATGCATTGGTAAATCCTATAATAAATATTTTTAGAGATTCTATCATAAAATAAATCTGTGAAACTAAAATTTCAATAAAATAATTGCCGATATATACTAAATAATGGTTATCCTACAAAAAAATCTAATGTGATATAGTCACTGTACTACACACTTTTTCATCTTTGCAACTAATACAATTTAATTAAAAAATCAAATCAATCAAAAATATAGCTAAGAAATTACACTGTATACTGCACAATAACTTCAAGATTTATTTATAACAATATCTCAGAGAAAGAGTGAAAATCATAATAATGTAAAGTATGATATAATGTATTTTCCTCTACATTTATTGGCTATACCAAAGAAAGTATTGTGCAATACTTTAAGTTGATTGGCTAGTGTTTCTTTTTAAATGATTGTTCCCCATCCTTTTAATTACAATCTGATGAAGGATTTTTCCGAAAGCGCTTATCGTTGGACTTTGAAAAAGGGGATTTTATTTACGTCTGTATTATTGTCTCTGTTTATATCCAATAAAGGATTTTTATCGTTGTCTGAAGTTCGTGGTGGTGTCTCTTGGTTCGCATCTTTTTCTCAATTTTACAAAGCGTGACACCTGCAGCAGTTGCAGGTATTTTTCTTCTTAACTTCTAACTACGGTAAGACATTAAGTGACTGTCTTTAGGAGTGATAAGATTTCAATGAATAAATAGGTAAAACAGTCCCTTTTACTCTCAGTAATTGGCGTAATTGTGAATTTTCCTTAGGTTTGGCACACTGGTTACGGATATGTCAGTGTTCAGTCCTTGGCCTCTGCTGGCATAGATCCTAATCTACCATTTGAGTTCTCACTTCTCCAAGTAATCATTCATTGGTCCTTGAAACTACTCTTTTTTGATCCTGTCCAGGATAAGAAAAAGAAACTTATTATGTCCGTGGGATTCCCTCAGGTGCTTGACTAAAGCGTTATTTGGATTTTAGTATTTGATATCATGCAGGTGCTGGGCTATTCTGGTTTTTAATTTGTTCAGTGTTTTTCCAGCATAGAATGCTGTGCACTTGGTGCATTGAGCTCAGTACACTATGCATTTTGTGTGGCAGTTCTAGTGTCCTAGCTTCCAGGTCCTAGGACAAAAATTTGGGTTCCTTATATGCAAAATATAAAGGTGAAAGCCCACAATGGGAATGTAAGGCAAGTCTTCTTAAGATTCTCACAGATCAATAGCCTAATAAGTACCTATGAACCTATATATAAAAAGCCTATACAACCCATTCCTACATTTCGTTAATGATTATTCCCTAGAGCAAACTTTCTTCCTCCCCACGGAAATGCAAATCTTAACTTTGTCTTTACAAATACTACCCCTGCTTTTCCCTCTCTCTCTGTTCCTTCCTTCTTGGTAAAGCCCAGCTATTAAGCTGTTATTTTCCTCCCTTTTTTATTTTTATTTTACATTTGTTGACCGAGCTAGTTTAGCTGGATATATGTCCATTTTCAGTAGAGGCCCGGGGAGATAAGCTCCAAAGTTTGAGATTAATTTAATAATCAGGAAAATAACATGAAAATAACATGAAAGTAGAAACATAAAACAAAAAGCATTATAACTGTTGTCAAGGTTATAGATTGTAAAAAATACAGTAGTTACAACAAAAAGAGAAAAAAGAATTTGCGACAAAGATACTGTTACAAATGACATTCAGAATGATTATTAGCATAATGTATTTTCCCACGTCTTACTGCTTCACGTGTGCCTTTCCACATAAACCATACATAACTCAGCACTGTCACATTGCAATGAAAGTGCAGTCTAAGTTAAGGTGCTACACAGGAGAAGACTAAAGAGGAAGAACTTTTTGAATTAAAAAAAGAAATGTAATTTGCCGTACATGGATTATATAATGGATACAAAAAAAGGAGACAGATATTCATTTTCATTGTATTTCACATACATTTTCATTGCCTCATTTATATTGCTCATTCTTGACACTTGCAACTTTTTGTCTAGTCTTCCAAAAGCCTTTTACTCTCTTAAAAAAACAAAAATTCTCATTCCATTGTTTCGCATGTCTTCTTTTCACTTATTACTGGAAATTTTCTATGTGACAGCATTTGTCCCAGAGTTTACATTCTTTTGTTATACTTTTTTCATATGTGTTTATGCTCATTCTGCTTCATATTTTGTCAACTTTCTCTGACATAAAAAATGCCTAGTACATAACCAATACAATTTCTGAAGCCACTCTTTCGCAGGTTTTATTTCCCATTTTAGCCATTTCCACTTACTTATAGCTGCAAAACTTTCGTACATATATATTATAATTAATACAGTCAGGAAGGTGAATAAAATAACTTTTCCATGGTTCTAAAAATGTGTGCAAGGAGCCTATGATTTGAAAACAGCCCAAGGGTAAACTTACCCTGCCACTGGCCAGATGCATTTTTTTTGAATGCGGGTTTCAGTGTTGTTTCAGTGAATGTGGGTTTCAAAGGTAGAGAAGTTTTAATGCTAAGTCTCTTTACATTGTAAGACTATTGCTTTGTTTAGGTTTAGTAAATGTCTATCAGTGTTTGTGCTACAAAATTTGAAATAAAAGTTGTAAATGAAATCCAAATATCTGTAATCATTGTAGATGTAAAGCATAAAACAGTATGCACACTGAGAGATTTAAACATTATCTATGACAAATGGGGAGAAATAGCCAAGTAATGGGACACTGGAATGGCTGCGTGGGTGGGGTTGAGTGGGTGGGGCAGCAGTGGGGGTGGGGGTGCATGGGCGGGGCTTGGGTTTGCACCCCCCTGCAAAAAATCCTGTGGGCTCCCTTGGCTATGAGGGTTATGAATTATTTCGTAGGTGAGGGTAAGTTGTTTTAAGGTTAGCAGGTTTGGAAGTTCTAGCCAGTTAAGTTGTAGAAGAATAGAACAATGATGGGCTTTATGGGGATGATTAGTGGCAAACTTCACAATTTTGTTGTAGCATGATTCCAGGTTATACAGGTTGGCCTTGCATAAGTTGGTGAATATGTGAGAACAGGACAGAAGTGTAGAGAGAAGTTGTGATCTAGCTGTGGCTGGTCTGGCTTTGGATGTTAGGTTGGGTTTGGCTCTATAAAGAGCACTGAGTAAGCAAGTAGAATTGATAGTTTGAGCCAATATAGTTGTTTTAAGGCCAAACAACAACAGGATCTGAAACTTGAGTCTGTAGCACACATTTTATTACAGCAAGTTTTGAGTTTTGCTAGGTCAGATTTCCTAATATTTGTGAGAATTTGTAAGGTGTATAGTAACATAGAGATAAGATGGGTTCTTGCTATAGTGACCTTTGAAGATTTGTTTAGAAAGTGCCAATTTCTTAACAGGGTCATAGTTTTTTTGTGAACTTTTTTATTGTCTGTGATATATATGTATGTCGAATTTCATATTATGGTCAATGACCACTCCATGCAATTTTGTTTAGGAAACTGGAGAAATAATTGTATGGTTTGATGATGATATATTGAGTAGTGGGTGGGGGTCTGCAGCTCTAGTTGGATAGGAGAGCATGAGTTTTGCTTTGTTAGGGTTAGTTGTTCATTGTTTAGCCAAGATTCCACTGAAGAATATCCACGTATGACAGTAGATGGTGCTAGTCCCCTTTATAATAAGTATGCATTTGTATTTACTAGCATTACTTACATAAATATTTTAATCCTTTATAAAATTTTCTTTTTAATAATTTTTATTATTTATAAACATCATAAGTGTTAATGGTTTTATAAAGTATTTTTTATAGCGTAAATGTATAATTATTCATGAAAAAACTTGTTTTATTTCACAATACATAAATAGTTGATTAATATTTATGAGCCCAATAAGAAAATTTAATTCATTTTAAATTGTATCTAGGAATCCTATTGGTTTGTGTAGTTTAACTGATGTATTTAAGAAGTATTTGTAGTAATTAATGGATTATCTGATGAAGTCCAAGTGGTGTGGACGAAAACGCGAGTTGTGTGATAAAGGCATTAATGGTGTTACTGTGTTGCGCAATAAAGCTGAGTTTTTTTAAAGAACAGCTGTTTGTTCACTCCATTAGCCCATTGCACTCTTTTTTGACTTATTAGTGACTTTTGAGTGCTGTTCACCGTTTTGTGCAAGATTCCACTGCATTGAATGACTGTTGGGTGATTTTTTTGGTGTTTTTGTAGAGCTGGGGCAGCACAAATCAGGGTGAAATCATTTACATATTGAACCATGGAAGGCAAGTGGGGTGGCAGTATGAAGACTGTTAGTAAATATAATAAAAAGGAGAGGACCCAAAATAGATCACTGCAGTATTCCCAAGGTTACACGCAGTAGTGAAGAGAGATTTTGTTGCTATTTTACAGATTGCTGCAACCAGTTAGATATTGCTGGAATCAAGTAAGTACAGAATGGCTAAATTTAATTTCCGAGAGTGTAGCTAACAGTTTAGAATGAGGGACAACAGCAAAAGTTTTGGACATATCAAGAAAGATGGAGGAAACAAAATTGCCTTCATTGTGATGGTGGTTAATAATGTTAATAAAGTTAGCAAGGGCAGTGGTGGTACTATGATTAGGACAAAAACCATGCTGAGTGCTAAATAGAAGATTGTTGTTTATTAGATAGTTTAAGATTTGTGAATGGCTGCACCTCTGAAGTGTTTTAGATAATGGTGATAGTATAGCTATTGGTTGATAATTTGATAATTCTCTCAAGTTTTCACCTTTATGTAGAGGGATGATATATGATACTTTCCAGATTTTAGGGACTTGTTCTGAAATGGCTCAATTTATTAATATGCATACTGGCTAGGATATTGTTTCTGCAGCAAATGTTTAGATAGCAAGCGTAGTAGGTTTAAGCCTTTTGAACTATGGTGTTTATTGGGGCAGGTTAGAAAGATAAGTTATTGGGATCAAGCTTGGGTAGTATGTAAGTCTGGGTAGGGAAACAGCAATTATAGTTTGTGAGGAATAGAATGGATTCAGTGAAGTATCTGTTAAATTGTGAGGCTATGCTGTCTTTAGTATCGGTCAGTGTCCTGGCTGTAGGAAGTTTTTGACGGCAGCCCAGAGTATTTGTGGGTTTCTTTGATTTTTTGATTGGATACTGCTATAGTAATTTATTTTGTCCTGTCTAATATGTTTTTTTTTAGATTTATTTCGCAGTTCTAGATAGTTGTAGGCTGAAGATGATTTGGACTGGAAAGAATATTGTTGACAGATTAGAGTAAATGCTTGTATTTATCCTGGTTTAAATGAGAGAGAAAATTCTAAGGTAGTTTTGAAAAAGAAAGGGTTAAGACATTAAGCTTTGTAAAGTCATATGACTTACTGGATGTCATGTAACTATTATGAAATGTATTTAAATGGTTTTGAGTATAATGTAACTTGGTCTGATGAAGTTCTATGTTTTAAGAGCAAATTGCTTACCAGTTACTGTTTTTATTTTCTGTGCTGATTAAAGTCAGATTATATAGTTTTAAAAGTGTTATTTATATTTATATTTTTTTACCATTTATTGATGTTTTTTAGTGTTTTAATATGGTTATATTTGTTTTGAGGGTCATATATTCATCAAGTAGTTCTAGATATGTTTGTTTGTTTGTTAGTTGTAGTTTTCATGTTGAGTCATTTCTCCCAGGTCTTATCTCTAGTTTTTAACAGAGATCTTGTTTGTTTGGTTAGCCAGGGGCATAATTGGATTTTATCCATATTGTTCTTGGGGGGCAATATGTTTAGGATATTGAGGATATTGAGGAAGGCTGAGTTAAAGTATTCAACTGCAGTATCTAAAGGGTGATTTTTAGATGGTGCCCAGTTGTAGTTTTTAAACTAGTTATGAAGTCTTGGGGGATTTTTTTATCTTGGATTTGGTGGTAGGTGCTAAGTTTTTGTGGATTTATTCGGTTTTGTCGAATGCAAGTTGGAATATGGTCACTGAGGCTTTCTGGGAGACAACAAGAGTAGAGGGATATATTTGGCCTGTTTGTAAGGCTGCAGTCCAGGACTGAATATTTGTTTGATGTTTTGTCTATTCTAGTGGAGCTGTGGGCAGCAGCACAGACTCTCCATGGTGCCCTATAGGGGGAAGGGTTGTACAGACCAACTGCTTTGGGCATCTACTGTGGTGTGCAGTATCCTCAAGATAGGAGAACATGGATCATTGACTGTGCGCTGTGGCAGGGCTAGCCAATTGATGGTGTAAAAATATGGCTCTAGGTGATTTGGTCATGTTGACTGATGTCCCCAAAAATGGGCATGGGTAGTTACCGGTGATAAGTGGGTTGAGGACCCGGCCTACTCTGACACATGTCAGGGACCTTTGCTAATGGTGGGAGGGGTATATGTGCCCCTATTGGCCAGTATGTGCCTGCCATAAAGCCCAGCAGCCCTAGTTCAATAAGCTACTGTCTGGCCAGTGTCTAGTTGCCCAGCCTGGGTTACGTGGGATAGCTCTGCTGAGTGAAAGCTGGATGCAAAACCAACCAACCTGCCAAAAATGAACTGAGAATTGCTATGCTTAATGTAGATTCACTGACAGGATGCAGCTTGGAATTGGATGACATGATGATACGGAGGAGGCTGGACAGCCTATGTATCCAAAAGGCCAGATGGAAGGGCAGTGCAGCAAAGCCACTTGGCTTGGGATCCAGAGTCTACCACAAAGGTGGAGGGCAGGCTAGAAATGGTGTAGGAATTGTGGTGAGAGAGAGGCCTCAGAAGGCAGTAGGGGATATCATCAGAATTAATGACAGACTCATGGCAGTCAGACTCCAGTGTAATGAATGGGCAGTATTCATAATCTCAGCCTATGCCCTTCAGCAGGGTTGTGATAGTGAGGAAAAAAGTGCATTCAGACAGCAGTTGCAGGACCTACTAGATAAAGCAGGGCAAAATTATTTGGTGTTGATAATGAGTGACTTGAATGTACATATCAGGACAGACAGAACAGGATATGAGGAGTGCCTAGGTCCACATGGGTGGGGCAACAGGAATAAAGGGATAAGCCATTCTAGACTTCTATCTGACAGACGGCTTGATAGTAGCCAACACATGGTGTAGAAAGAGAGACAGTCACAAGATCACATACAAGAGTAGTCAACATGCAACTCAGGTAGACTTCCTCCTAGTAATGAAAAGGCACTGTGGTAGAATCCATGATTGCAAAGTCATCCCCAGTGAAACAGTTGCCCTACAGCATAAACCACTAGTTGCCACAATCAGCTGCAAGCAGTGGACAGAGAAGGCTCTAAGGTCAACAGAGACTAGGCTGAAGACCTGGAAGTTGATTGGAGAGAAAGTACAACAGTTCAATGAATTACTCAGGGCTCTAGCACCTCAAGAAGAGGAGGAAATTGGTGGAGTTGAAGAAGAATGGCAGCGCCTAAAAACAGCATGTGTTAGGACTACAGAAAAGATATGCGGCAGAGCCAGGTATGGAAATAAGGTACATAAGAAAAGCTGTTGGTGGAATGCAGAAGTCAAGGAAGTCATCAAAAGAAAGAAAGAGTGCAGGAAAAAGTGGCAGAGAGAAAAGACTGACCAGGCTACGAAGGACCACTGGTTGGCTAACAAAGAAGCTAAGAAAGAAGTTGAAATAGCAAAGAAAAAGGCATTGGAGGCAATCTACCAACTTCTGTAAAGTGACTCAGTAAGAGGCAAAAAGATACTATATCAGATTGCAAGGCAAAGACAGAACTATAAAGAAGATAGTCAGACACCCTTCATAAGGTATGCCAGCAACAACCTGCTCACCACTCCAGAGGACATCAAAGGCAGTTGGAAGGTGTATTTCAAGCAGCTGCTTAATGAAGAAAACCCCACAAAAGCTGTACTGCCCCAGAAACAGCCTCTGATGAGAGAAGAAGAGGAGTCCACCCAAGAAGAAGTAAGACAGCACTAAGGAAGATGAAGCCAGGGAAAGCGGCAGGCTCAGATGAGGTCACAGCAGATATGATAAAGATGCTGGGTGAGATAGGGCAGAAATGGCTCCTGAGGGTACTAATAACAGTGTGGAGAGAAAGGCATATCCCAGATGACTGGAGAATAAGCATACTAATCCAAGTGTACAAAAAAAGGGGACATCCACAACTGTGGGCAATATAGAGGTATCAAACTCTTATCACATTGCATGAAAGTTCTGGAGAGGGTGACTGATAAACAGGTATGCAGAGTAGTAGAATGTAAAATGGAAGATGAGCAGTTTGGATTCAGATCAGGATGCAGCACAATTGACCTGATATTTGCATTCAGATACTTGAGAAGAAGTTAGAGATGAGGAGACAGTCCAACAGGGCATTCCTAGACTTGGAGAAAGCATATGACAAGGTCCTAAGAAAGCTGATCTGGGCAGTACTGTGGTGGTTTGAAGTCTCAGAAACATTGATAGAATTAGTGCAGGCTATGTACAAGGACCCAATGACTCAAGTACAAACAGTGTTCAGCCTCACAGAGAGGTTCCTATTGGGAGTGGTGTACATCAGGGTTCATCTCTGAGCCCACTGCTGTAGACACTGGTGATGGACTACATAGCAAACAGGTTGCAGGGGACGGTTCAAGAAAGCTGCTGTGTGCAGATGATGTGGGAGTACAGACAGACTCAGAGATAAAACATCAGCAAAGGATAGGAGAATGGAATGCAAATCTGAAGGCACATGGGATGAAACTAAGCACAGGTAAGACAGTGGTAATGGCAGCAGATTGGGGAAATCAGAAGAAGCTGAGAATAGAGATAGATGGGAAGATAGTGGAACAGGTAAACAGCTTCAAGTATCTGGGAGGGGTAGTTGAGGAGAAGGGTAGTCTGAATGAAGAGGTCAAAGCTAGAATCAGAGGGACTGCAGCCAACTGGCATAGAGTATCAGGTGTAGTCTATGACAGAAGAATGCCAAAGAAGCTGAAAAGTAAGGTGCACAAGACAGTGGTGTGACCAGTACTACTGTGTGGTACAGAAACCTGGGCAGTAAAGGCAGAAAAGTTGAAGAAGCTAGAGGTGACGGAAATTAAGTGCCTGAGAAAGGTATTAGGATGCACACTGTGGGACAGATGAAGAAATGAGGACATAAGAGCAGAATCCAAAGTAGCTCCAATTGCTGAAAAGATTAAAGAGAACAGATTACAGTGGTTTGGGCACATGTGTAGAAAAGCAAAAGACAATCTGGTGAGGAAGATTTAGGACAGACAGGAAGAAGGTATGAGGAATCTAGGATGTCCAGCAAAGAGGTGGATGGATTGTGTGAAAGAAGATCTGTGACAGTCAGGCATGAGTGTTGAAGAAGGCAGGAGTGTGGCACTAAATAGAGAGAGTTGGAGACAGTTAACATGATACCCTGACCCCATGTAGAAAAATGGGAAAAGGGGGGGGGGCTGATGATGATGATGATTTTGTCTACTCTAGTACAATTTTGGATTGTTTGTGAGAAACTATATAGGTTAATGTGGTCAATGGGATTTTGAGATCCACAGGAGAGCCAGTCCACATTAAAGTCACCCATTATAATTGTTTCCTGAAGGAGGGATATTGCTCTCCAATTTAAAATGTGCTCTATAGTAGTCAGATTGCTCCCAGGTGGGATGTAGGCTATGTGAACATAAGTTTGGTGTTGTTAAAGTTTGGGATGGTTAGGTTTAAAGTTTCTAAATTGAGATTGTTTTTGTACAGAAATGTGATACCACCACTTCTTTTCTGTTGTCTATCTAGCCTATGTGTATTGTATCCTGGGGTAAGTATTTCATTGCTAGGGATGTCTGCTTTTATCCAGGCTTCTGTTATAAGGGATCTATCTGGAGTATATAGAGGAAGGATGGCATGCAAATCTTGAATTTTGTTCATGATTCTTCTGAGATTTATATTAAGTAGTAGTAAGTCAGCACCTTTTCTGGGGAGAGTTAATAGTTGTTGGGGCTTGGCTGGGGTGAGAAGATCTAGATGGGTTGGTTTGGTTTATGAGCCAGGGTTGGGGTGAATATCCCAACTAAGTATGGGTTGTGATGGAATGTTAACTATACATTTTAAATATTTTGATATAAACATATTGTATTTCTGTGTAACATTAGGGTAAGATTGTTGTCTGAGTATACATGGTTTATATTTGGATTTTTCTTTGTTGTGATTGGATTACTTTATTTAGGGGTAGTGGCTATTTGCAAATAAGTTTAGGTATGGTGAGGGTGGGTGGGAAATGGGGGTAAGGTAGGAGAGGGGAGCAGGGAGAGCCCAAGCAAAGCAAGGGTAAACAGAGTGGGTACAGCCAGTCAGTGTGCTTGGGACCAGAAAACGCAATCAACAAAATGGTCTGGGTTGAAGGTACGTAGGAAGTTAAAGGAACTGTAGTCACTTGGTCAGTTTTAGTTTTAAAGCAAGTAGTTTTTATTTATTTGTAAACAACACTCTTGGGAAAACATACTGCACTAATCACAAAACAGCTACTGGGTAATTTTTCTTAATATTATACACTAGCAACAGCTATTAGGAGAAAAGCTAGATTTATAGGTAAATTAAGCGTACTACTTTGCTCAAAACATCTATGGGGAGAAAAATACAGCTATAGGTAATTATTTTATTTATTTTATTTTTATTTATTTGAAATTTGTTTACCAGGATGGTCCAACTGGGTTGAAGGAGTCCGTTTTCAATGGAGTCCTGGGGAGAAAAGCTCCATAGATACATTTTGTTAAACAACAGGTTATTGCAATACAAGATGAGTACATGAAGCAAAAGAATATGTTAGTACAATTTGAAGAGAAAAAAACAGAGTTGTATCACAGTTAGTAAAGTTTACAAATATATCGTCACTATCATTGCTAACATAGATATTTAGTCTAAACAGTAACAAGTAGGTATTTACAAGTCTAAGCAGTAATAAGTAGGAATTTACAAGTCAATTATACTAGGGAGTTATTTACAATATGTATGTTGTCCCAGAGGAAATATAATCAGTGGGTCAAATATTTTTGAATTTAGTTATGATAAGAGGAGAGTGAGAGAGAAGGGGTAGGGAGTAAGGTAGCTGCTGGGGATGTTATACAGGATGAGAACATGAGCATTCCCAAAGAGATGTTAGGTGTGAGTGGAGCAGAGTTTTAAAGGTGGATGGGCTGCTAGTGAGGCGACTTTGAAGTGGGAGGGAGTTCCAGAGGCATGCCAAGGAAAAAGAAAGTAGAAGTTTGCTTTCAGGACAAGTAGACTTGTGAAGTTCAATCAGATTCTGAGCATTGGTTCTTAGGAGTCTGTTAGGTTGGTGCATTTTAAATGTTGAGGCAAGAGAGTGGCAGAGAGAGGGACTGAAAATGAGTTTCTTAGCAAGGATTAATTGAGAGTAGCTAACGTAGTTGTGCATCTCGAGCCAGTTTAGATTATGGAGGGCAATACAGTGGTGAGTGGAGGATTTGTGTCCAGTGGTGAATTTGGCAATTTTTTTTTAGCAAGAACAGAGTTTTGTTTTAAAAGAAGATTGTAGGTTGGTTAGAAATGGGGCACCATAAAGGAGTGAAGGGATGAGATATGTGGTAATGAGAAAGAATTGTGTAGATGAAGTAAGGTAGCGAATGTGATGGTAGAACATACCAAGTTTCTGGTGTGTTCTTTTGATATTTATATGTATATGGGTATCAAATTTGAGCTGGTTGTCAATGAGTACCCCTAAGAGTTTTGCATTGGATACTACCTCAAGAGAAGTGTTATTCTGACTGGTTATGGAGAATGAATTAATGTTGATAGTCGTAGTTTTGGAAGGGGTGAATATCATGAGTTTGGTTTTTGATGCATTAAGTGCCAGGTGGTTATCTAGCATCCATTGTTCAGTGGATGAGAAGGCATCATGGGTTAGTTTTATGAGGGTGGGAGTGGAGTTAGCAGAACAGATAATTGTCGAATTGTCTGCATATTGGATGATCTGTGCATTAGGAATGGCAAGGTAGAAGTAATTTATGAAAATATTGAACAATAGGGGACCTAAAATGAAACCCTGAGGTGCACCAGTATGAGTGTTGAGGAATAGGGAAATGGCTTTCTTCCATTTGACTGCTTGTTGCCTATTGGAAAGGTAACTGGTAAACCAGTTGATAGAAGAGGGTGATAGATTTAGGTTAGAGAGTTTGGATAAGAGAAAGGTGTGAGAGATGGTATCAAAACCAAAAATATCAAAATTTTGGAAAGGTCTAGAAGGAGGGGGGATACAAGACAGCTAGAGTCACAGGCTTTATTCACAGTTTCAAGGAAGGAGAGCAGTGTGGTGGTAGTACTGTGACCAGACCAGAATCCATGTTGTGTGGGTATTAGTAGGTGATTGTCAATGAGGTAGGGCAATAGTTGTAGGTGGATACACTTTTCAAGTAGTTTAGAGATGGGAGATAAGATGGCAATAGGCCTAAAATTGGAGATGTTATTATTGTTTCCTCCTTTTTGGAGGGGAATAATGTGGACTTTTTTCCAGAGTTGGGGTACGTAGCCTTCTTGGACTGATTGGTTTATAAGAATACAGATGGGGAAGGCAATGGCATCTGCAGCTGTCTTTAGGAAGAATGAAGGGATATTGTCGGGGGCATTGGAGCATGGTTTTAATTTCTGAATTAGTTTTTTTATAGTTGATACTGGGATGGGTTTTAGAGAGAAGTGAAGCAAGGTGGGAGGTGGAAGTATCTGAGGATGAGGAGATAGTGGAGTAAGAAGGATTTTTTTGAGAAGGATGATGTCAATTTGGTTATGGGGTCAATGAAGTAGTTGTTAAATTGGGAGGTTAAGTTGATATCAGAAGCAGCGTGGTCAGGGCAAGGGTTCTCTTTTTTGCCTGGGTTTAAGAGAGTGGAGATGCTATCCCAGAATTTTCTAGGGTTTGCCTTGTGATTATTTTGGAGTGTGGTATAGTAGGATTTGCGATCTGAAGTGACGAGCTTCTTAACTTTGTTGCGGAGCATTTTATATTCAGTTAAGGTGACTAGGGTTTTTTTTTTTATGGTGGTGTTTCAAGGCTTTATCTCAGAGGTGCATAACCACTAATGTGTCTTTAGACAGCCAGGAGACAGTGTTGCTTTTAATTCTTTTAGATTTCAGTGGGGCAAAGGTGTCTAGGAGGTTTAGAAATGTTGTATTAAAGTAGGTGATGGCCTCATCAAGTGGGAGAATTTTTAGAGGATTCCAGTTGAATTGTTTCAGTGGTCAGAGAAGGTGTTGGGGTTGAAATGTTATAATGAGCATATAGAGATGGTGGTATGAGACAGTTGTGAGGAGGAAGAGTAACGATGAGCGAAAATGGGAAAGTGATCACTGAGGGAGTCAGGGAGGGTACCTCTACTGGAGATAAGATGTGGGTGGGATACCAGAATCCAGTCAAGAATACTTCCAGAGGAGTAGTCTTTTGATGGTTTGGTTGTGGTATAGATAAGCTGGTGAAAGTTGTAGAGGTTTATGTTTAAGGAGTAGGTGGGGGATTGAATAGAGAACCAATTAATATTTACGTCACCTAAGATTATAGTCTCATTGGTTATGTTGGAGAACCAAGAGAGAATATCCTCAAGGATAGGGGTATTGTCTCCAGGAGGGATATAGAGGGAGGCTATGCATATGGATTTATGCTTGTTAAATTTGAGTGCAGCCAGAATTAGCTCAGCATTGGCAAATTGGTGGATGGGCTTAGTATATGGAGTAACTGACAGGGAGGAAGAATAGAGGAGATCAACCCCAACACCTTTTTTGTGGGTTCTGTCTTTTCTAATGATACTGTAGTTTGGGCATACCTCTCAACCAATCAGGGATAACTTTCAACAGAATCAGGGACAAAGCCAGAAAAAATCAGGGACACTTTTAAAATATTTGTGCTATTAACTTGAAGCATTCACAGAATCACAGCATATGAATTAATGTACATTTTGTGAGGTAAAAGAAATCTACAACTCATAATTATTGCCATTATTCATTAAGTTAAATTCACCAACTTTCCTCCAAATGTCACAGGTTTTAGGAGGGATTAAGAGGGACAGAGCTAAAATTTGAGTCAGAATCAGGGACGTCCCTGAAAATAAGGGACAGTTGAGAGGTCTGGTTTGGGGGGTTATTTCAGAATCTTTTAGGGAGGGTTTTAAAGATTGACAATATGCCAGGTTGGTTATGGAGAAGCCAGGCATGAAGGGTGGGGATTTTGTTGCATATACTTTGCTCAGGAGAGGGTTTTCCCTGATGGAGGGGGTTTAGTGGGCAGGGTAGAAGTGTGAATGGGAAAAGGACCAGGGTTGGGGTGTATATCACCGGAGAGAAGGGTGGTGATAAGTTGGTGAATATGGAGGTACAGGTATTTACACTGTTTGGTGTCTTATTTGAGGGATACATATTTTATCTGTGTAGTGGTAATTAGGGTTAAACTGGTGTACTTATAGGTGGGAATGAGTTTAAAGGGGGAGAGTAGGTTGAAGTTGAAGATGTATAAATAAGGGTTTATGAAGGTAGAAGAGAATGTGTGATGATTAGGGATTGAGTTTGTAGTATGAAAATGGGGGGAGTGAATGGTATTAAGGGGTCTTGAGGTAGGTTAGATAGGATAAACTAAGTAGTAGTAGTGTGTGGGTTATAAGTCAGGTCGGTTTTGTAAGCATGATGGTAATATCGGGTTTGGGTGAAGGAGTGTGTTGGATGTGTAGAGGTTGGGTTGGCTGGAATGGGTGTGGGTAGGTGTTATGATGTGATCTATGGGGTAGGACAGAGGGATTTGATTAGTGGACTAGGTGGAGGTGTGGCAGCTGGGTGAGACAGAGAGATTTATTTATTGGACTAGGTCGAGATGGTGAGGCAGCTGGGTGGGGAAGAGAGATTTGTTTATTGGACTAGGTGGAGAAGGTGCGGCAGCTGGGTGGGACAGAAAGATTTGTTTATTGGACTAGGTGGAGAAGATGTGACAGCTTACTGTTTTACTAGTAACAGCTGTAAGGAGAAAAAAAAACTACAACTATAGGTAAATTAAGCTTACTATTTTGCCCAACAATAACTAAGGGGAGAAAAATACAGGTATAGGTAGTTTTGCTTGCTGTTTTACTAGCAACAGCTGTAAGGAGAAAAACTACAGCTACAGGTAATTAAGCTTAATAATTTGCCCAACAACAGCTAATGGGAGAAAAATATGCACAGAGTTCATTTATCAGATTTGGTGCGGGGTAAATAAAACAAACAGCTGCTGAATTGATCCCTGGTGGTGTGTGTGCTAAATACCCTAATAAATAAAAAGTTAAATAATTAAATAATCAGAGTCCTGGCCATGACCTACACTGATTTTTTGATGCTGTAAGTTTTTTTCTTCTAGCACTTTCTAGTTCCTAGTCGCTTCAATGAGTTCACCGAGCACAGTTAAAAGAAATTACAGCTGAAATACTGGGTATTTTTAGGGATGGTTGCTACAGTTAGTGTACTTTAGAAAAACAGTATGGAATTAATATGTTTGCTGATGCCTACACTAGTAAAGCACTATTTAAACAAAGACCTTTCCTCACTTACTCTAAGCATATCTTGTCACAGCTATGGCATAATATACTATACTTATATAAACTCTAGCAGTATTTAAGTAAAAGGAACAACCAAGACTTGCAGTAAAGTAGAGCGATATGCATACAGATACAATTAGGAAACTTAATACTTTATGCAATTCTTATAGCAGCTATGGCACAATACATTACACGTACGGAAATGCTGTCAATATTACAATAAGGAACAATTAAAGAGAAAAACCTTGCAGAAAAATAAAGTGAATTTAAGCATATAGACTCAGTTTAAAAGCTATAACTCTGTCCTGTAGCGTGCTAATAACCTTCCAATTTGGTTAGGATAATCACGTGAACAACACTACAATTTTTAAACAGGTAAAACAGTGTTAAGTATCTTAAAGTGGCCTGTACATTATAAACATAAAACCTAGCCTTAGAGTTAATTACTAAAACTGTTGCATAGTTGTTTTAGTAGAATAGTGAGTTATAACTTCAGTGTTTCAGAGAAGGCCTGTTAATAAACATGATAACAGTTGGTATACAGTCAATATATACAGATATGTATAATTTCCCCTAATGTCAATAAAAATTGCAAATATGAAATAACAACAGATGTAAAATGTTATTAATATACTAAATCCTGCATTTAAGTAGCATACAATTAAGGAACACTGAGAAAACAACAAAGATACTTGTATGGGGAACACAAAGAACCAGCCACGAGACAAGCAGTATCTGGTTTATTTGTTAAAAAATGGTGCCTGACCTTCAGCAGATTTAAATAAAGTAACCATGTACCTTAGGGGGAAGGCAAAAGGATTACCTCATTGGTCAGGTGAGAACCAGTTCTTACTGGGAATGAATGAGCCAGTCAGTGTACCTGGGACCAGTAAAAACAATTAATAAATTGGTCTGGGTTGAAAGTAGTTAGGAAATTAAAAGAACTATAGTCCCTTTGTAATATTTAATTTTGAAGCAAGTAGTTTTTATTTATTTGTAAAGAACATTACTGGGGAAATTGTAACATACTGCAGTAATCACAAAACTGCTATTGGGTAATTTTTCTTAGTATTATATCCTACCAACAGCTATAAGGAGAAAAACTACAACTCTAGGTAATTAAGCTTACTATTTTGCCCAACAACTACTCGGCATAATTGTTGATGAACACCTAAAGTTCGATATACATGTACAACAAAACATTAAAAAGATCCACCAAAAGCTAGGTATGCTGTATAGGAACAATAACTTTCTCTCCAACTCAACAAGGCAAACTCTAGTCTCTACTTTTCTGCTTCCTTCCTTACTATATGGTGCACCTCTCCTAACCAAGCTGTCCTCCTCCATTACCTTGAAACTAGAAAGCTGCGACAATAAAATCTCTAAATTTGCCTCCAAATCCAAAACTTCCACTCACCACTGCCTCTCCCTACAATCCCTGAACTGGCTAGAACTACCAAACCACCTAAATTACCTACAAATTTCTATAGCACATACACTCATATTTCAGCCTACAAAATGCCCTGCTCTAAATAATATCCTTCCCCCCTATATTCCCAACAGAACCCTTAGATCTGAATGTCAGAACTTAACAGCTATCCATAAACCCAAACATCATGCTGACCAACTGCTCCTCTCCTATGCTCTAGGCAAAAAACAGAATTCCCTTCCTCAATCACTAAGAAACACCCCAAACTATGAAAATTTCAAAGCCCAACTTTTCATACACTTGTCTACTAAACAGAAATGCCCCTGCCTCCTCCCTACTTAAGCTTTGATTATCTTAAGCCTTAAAAGTCTCCCCCTTCCAGCACATAATCCCTCCTTACTTAAGCTTCGATCACTTCAAGCCATAAGAGTATCCCCTTACTGGCACATAACCCCTATATACCTCCCTTCAGACATATTATTTCATCTCTATAAAATCTCCCTGCACTCTCCTGCTGCTTTATTCCTCTCCTTACTTCTTCCACACCGACAGCTATATTTGCTCAACAAAACTTGTAAATGTTGTAAATATAGAGTACTCCTTTCTAATCTAATATATGCATGTAAAGCATATCCACAATTTCTCAAATTCATGTAATTTCTCAATACATATCAAATATCTATACAACCTTAACACTCAGTTTCAATAAATTTCTGCTAACGTATACTTAATGAAAAAGCTTAATTTAATCAGTTACATAGAATTGTTTCTGGTACTAGGTTGTACCTCTTTTAATCATATTTGTAAACTGCTAATGCATTCTCAGACCTTGCTTGTATTTCTTGTAAATCCTGTATGTAAACTGTTTTTTTAATGCATTCTCGGAGCTTTTCTCCCCAGGCCTCCACTGAAAATGGACCATGTTGACCCAGTGGACTTCCCCGGTAATCAAACTGGAAACAAACTGGAAATAAATAAATTTAAAACTGGCGGGTTTATCTGACTTTTCTATCCAATGAAGTAATATAACAATACAGTAAGAAATGTATATGTATATTTAATAAACGGACAGGATTTTTTTTTTAACAAAGGGAATGAAAAAAAGGAAAGAAAAGACTACCAGCAATGGTATGAAAGGTACTATAAAAAGAACAAGAAAGGGAAAGAAAAGGCTAGCAATGATGGTATTGGGACGTACTCAAGGAGTATGAGAAAAAAGCCATTAGAGAGAAAGAAGAATGCAACAGTAAATAGGGTACAAGAGAGATAGAGAGATTAAAGAAAAAGAAATATAAATATAGAACAAGAAAATAAAATTAAACTCAAAGCAAAAAAAAACAGTGATTATAGAAATTGTAACACTTGAGAGTTCATAATCTATGTCTGTTCGCAGTGGCAGCAAATGAGATTTGATACATGCCAGGCTGCTGGGGCACCACGGATAAAGAGAGGAGCTTAAGAGCCCAAAAATCCCCTGATCCTGAAGAATTGGCCAAGATGGATGAGATTATCAGATCTAAACCCAACATTTGGGGAATGAATGAAAATGACATCAGATTTATGAGGTTTCACTTCAGCCAAAACTAAGAGGATTTAAAAGAGGGAGGGTGCACACACTGCAACAGTGATCTATTCACACACATGTTGTAGACCATTGCCTACCTCACTTGATCCAGTAGAGGTGGGTCAGCACCCCCTCTTCCTAACAGGTGTCCCTTGGGTTCTGAGTGCCTATATCAAAAGTTAATTCTGAGCAGGGCTAAAGTGATTGAGCCTCCGCCTACCATGTCCTATGCTTATGAAGATACCTGAGGAAACAAGGAAACATAGCCATACATTCTATACTAATGACATTGGTTAAGATGACACCTATAGAAGATGAGGTTACATAGCTATATATTTTTCACTAATGGCATTGGTTAGGATGGCACCTATAGAGGATGCAGTTACATAGCTATACACTACTATACTAGGTGGTACAGAAATGTGTACATGTGGTGGTTCACCTAGCACACATAGGCTGCCATACAGTATATGCAGGATATAGCTTTGATATTAGGTATTACAGATAGATACAGCAGAAGGATAGGCCTCATGGCAGGCTGACATGTTGCAAATAAAATTACATGGTTGTATCAACATAGACAGGTGAAAAAGACATGTGACACGATATAAACATACAAGATACATATAGCAGAAATGTTTGCAATGTAAGACTTGGAGGGACACACATTTCTTACTGGTTCAATAGGTGCAAAGCATACCTGACCATAGTGAAACTTTTAGTATGCCTGAGCAATGTTGTACTATCATGATGTTTAGCAGCATACCTGAAATGCAACTTAATAAACACATGCAGATACAATTGCACTCCAAAAATGTCTTTTATCTCAGTTTTAAAACTGCATACTAGACAAAATGGTGTCATGATCTTAAACCCTACAATATTATACCATGATGCATACTATTTAAGCAAATATGCCAGATACCATGAATTTCTCTGACTTGTCTGATTGCACTGCCATGATCAATGCATGAAGATGGTTCCTGAGATGTATCAGGTATACAAAAAGTCTGCAGACTCATGGAGAGACATGTGTGTGTGTGTGTGTGTGTGTGTGTGTGTGTGTGTGTGTGTGTGTGTGTGTGTGTGTGTGTGTGTGTGTGTGTGTGTGTGTGTGTGTGTGTGTGTGTGTGTGCACACACATGTGCATCAATAAGACTGCACAGCAATCGGTTGTCTTGTTTGCAATTCAGAAATAATGTTGCATGCTGGCTGCAGTTTTAACCTCATGATTCAGCTACCATATTACAGGAATAGATGTGTAGCTATAGCTACTTCTGTTTGTACCCAACAAAAACTAGCTGCCTGTTGTGAAAATAAACAAAACAATGCTGTATCTCCTTTCACAACCAGTACACAGAGCAGCTATCAGGGTCTTATGATGGTTAATTTTTAAGGAACTTGATGCTCGGTATCACTTTTTCACCAGGCCACCAGAATACCCAGGATGACAGCAGTGTAGACATAGATATGATGACTTGTGATGCCACCCCCTTAAAGAACTTTGACAGTGGAAAGCAGAGGTTAGGAAACAATGCTCCAGCTGATACTGTGTCTGTTGTTGTACACTATTTTATTTTTAGGAAGTCTTTTCAGTGTCCTCTGCAGATGTGTTCCTGCTACTTGCAGGTTTTTCTGTTATGTGATATGGCATTGATATTTATGGTTTGGTAATGTGAAAGGCTATCATTCAGAGGGGATAGTGGTGTGAAATATTGTCAGTTTTCTGTACAGATGTGCTCATGCTATCTGCAGGTATTTTGTGATATGATATGTAATTGTTTTTTATAGTAAGGAAATGTAAGAAGATCAGGTATGTAGAGGTAGTGCAACTCCATCTCACGGAGTGAGTATGCAAATGGGTCTGTCACCGTGTGTTCAAAGTAATATTACTGTGGGGGTTTATCACCATCATCATCTTCTTTCAGCTGTTCCCATTAGGGGTTGCCACAGCGGATCATCTGTTTACTGTGTGGGTTTATATACTTCCCTAAAAGGGGTACACACCATCCAGCCTACTGGTTAACTGGGCAAGGGTACAGATGTAGTAGTTTAGGCTGTATATAATATGCTTATACCTTCCCATTTAGATGTTACACTTCAGTGATGAGACCCTTTTTCTTTCAGCAGAGGAAGAACAGGATTTCAACCATATGGAATGTCACAGAAGACTACAGACTAGTGGCAAGACATGGTTGGCATTACTGACATATGGTGCTATGTGATGTATATCTGTGGCAGTTATTGGACTAATATACTTATCATCTCCTTCTTATTGAGTTTCAACTCTTCAGTTCCACAGAAACATGAAGTTAAACAGGTACATCAACCACAGCCTACACTGCTGAGTCTGTAACGGGGTGGGGGGATTGATGGAGATATCATCGCCTTGCTGAAGGGGGATGCCATCCTTGTGCTGTCTGATTTTCTACTCTCATTACAAACAATGGTCCTGCCAGGACTGCAGCAGCTGGTGAATTATGTGGCTATGATGGAGCTAGATGTATGCCTTGGCCACATAGAATACCTTTTGAAGTGAATAGTACATTCCCGTATCCAACAGGCACAGACAGTGTGACCAGTGGAGATTAATTCACCCATACCACTAGCCATACTGATCCATCTGCTGTCTATGGGTTACTTTAGTTTCCTTCTGTGCTGGGTGGCAGCTTACATACCACCCACACCCCACCTTAACCCCAGCTAGGTGTGCTTCCTTTCTGTGCATGGACTCTCCTACCATGTGAATTGTCCTAACTTCCATCAACATTTATCAGACTATGCTTCTGTCTGTCCTATGTCTCCCAATCCTAGTGTGTGCACATCCACCCCTGTTTGTCTGCCCTGCATTTTTGCCTGTTTGCCCGTTTAAATTCACTTACCCATTCTTTTCTCTTCCTATTCTTCCATTACACTTCATCCTCATCTGTATCTCTGTATAAGTGGAAAAAGGGGCTTTAATCCCACAAAAATGTTGTCTTACCTCCCTTGTCCTACATTCAGCTATATGTTGCCCTTCTGTGTTCCCCTCTGTTTGCTGCTAGCTGTTGCTGATGAAGATGGAGGGAAGTAATGGAATAAGAATTGAGCCTTAAGGCATGTAACTAATTAAGGAGGCTTTCCTTGAAATGGCTGATCCAGTTTTGACTGAGAAGTGAGAATATATGAGGTAATTTATGAGCCACGTGTGGTTTCTAAGCTTTTGCTCAGTTCAAGTAGGTAAGAAACACACCAGACTCCTCCAACAGACCACAACTGAAATGAACAGATTGGAAACAGCACAGCTGAATAAACAAGTACAGTTTAATTTCTCTGTAATTTGATGGTACAACTCACTATCAAAATAAACAAAATTATTTGTAACTACCATTTCAATGAATACTTGAATAACATGTATCTCATTGGCATTCTTTGTTTTGTCCTTAAGTAACAAATTATGAAATTGTTGTAAACCCTTATCATGTGGAATCACTGAGAACAAGTTAACCACATATACAGTAATAAAAGTAACATTTTCTTTGAGTGGAACAGAATGTAACAAATGCAACAAATGCCATGAGTCACACAGAATGTAGTTCTCACTTTCCACCAGAGCTTTACAGCTTGCATCAACATACATAGCTAGGGGCTCTGTTTTGGATTTAGATGCTGATACAGTAGGTCTAAGTGGAGGGTTATGTATGTACTTGTGTACCTTAGATACTCCAAAGATTGCTGAAATTACTAGCCTGTTAACCTTAACAAAATCCAAAACATCTCTTGACATAGTCACCTGAACAACAAAATCATTCAAATAAAAATCAGTTTTAGAGTAGGCTATGTTAATTTAGTTTTTTGATACCTGACACTATGTAGATGTGTTGTATAATAAATCCAACATCTAACTTGCATAAAGGAAGAAATCCATTATGACATCTCCCCCACCTTTATCTGGCTTCATAACATGGATTTCCTTGTTGCCCTTAATCTGGATCGACATTTCCCTTTCTTCAGACATTAAGTTGTCTTTTACTTTACTACTATTTTTCAAGAAACATCTGAATTTCCCCTCATAAACTCATTCAAAAACAGAAATCATAAGACAGCAAGGTGATACAAATTTACTCTTCCTTCTCAAAACCAAGGAATTACTGGTGGGGAAGGGGGAGAAGAACTAAAAAACTGGTAAGGTTAAGCTGTCTGGCAAACAGTTTAAAATGCAGTAACACTTGTACTATATCCTGCTTAAAGACATGCACAAACGTAAACCCTTTTTTAAAAAGTCAAACAAGTGAACTATCCAGTTCAAGGTAACCATAATTAAACACTTTGAAGCCATTATTCATAACAATTTTACAACAACCATCGTCATTCTCTAAACTGACTATTTTACTGACTGTTCAGAGAACGACTATGTTTGTTGCAAAATTATTACAAAAGATGGCTTCAAAGTCTTTAATTATAATTATATGTACCTTGAACTGGATAGTACATGTTTCGCTTTTAAAAAAAGTGTTTAGGTTTGTGCTTTACATGTTTTTTTTTTTAGTCAACCCCTCCCCCCACACACATATACACACCAGTAGTTCCTTCAGCTGAGAATAAAGCTGTACAAGCCCTAATTAAGAATGAGAAAATAATTATAAGACCTGTCGATAAAGGAGGTGGAATAGTAGTCATGGATACCTTGAACTACATACAAAGAATGATTGAAATGTTAAATGATGAACAAGTGTATAAGAATCTTTTTAACTGGGACACAAATAAAATAATTGCCAAGGTTAAAAATGGCTTATATGGTATGTTGATGTCATATATAATTAATGAAGAGCTGTATGACTATTTAGTTGTTGAACATCCCTTAATCCATATTATAAAGGGCCTCCCAAAAATGCATAAAATTCCTGTGGACCCACCCATGCATCCAATTGTATCTGGAGGATGATGGCTAACAGAACCAGCTTCTATTTTCGTAGAGCACCAACTTAAACCTATAATTTTAAAAGCATTAACAATTTTAAGAGATACACCAAAGTTTTTAAGATCTTTATATCAATGTTTTGACAACCTTGATCTGGAATTGAAACCAAATTTAGTAACAATGGATGTTAGAAGCTTATTCAAGGTGATACCGAACAATTATGGAGTGAAAGCTGTCCGCAACGTCTTAGAGTAGGACAATACTCTTGGTGGTAACATTATTACCCAGATATGCTACTAACTTAATATTATTCTAGAAAACAACATTTTTGTATTTGGAAATAACTAAATAGCTACTCCAATATTGTTATGGCATACTGGGAGAACCAACATATATTCAATTACTCAAATCCATTGAAGAGATATATTTTATTTTACAAGATATTTGTAGATGATATTGTTCTGCTATGGGCAGGGAATGACACTGATCTGAATGGTTTCAG
The DNA here is from genome assembly GCF_019279795.1 of Protopterus annectens. Classification (NCBI taxonomy): domain Eukaryota; kingdom Metazoa; phylum Chordata; order Ceratodontiformes; family Protopteridae; genus Protopterus; species Protopterus annectens. The sequence continues at coordinate 233,952,537 of NC_056735.1, read as the reverse complement.
TTAATATCTTGGTGAAACCACATCATTCTTAAGCTTTGAGACTCGAAGTTCCAGTAGTAGTAGTGAATTTCTGGACATTAAATTCGATCTTGAATCTGATTGAGGACTGAATCCTAACATCTATAGAAAAGAAAGCAGAGAGAATCACATGCTGCCTAAGATGAGTATGCACCCTAAATATGTATAAACACATATTTTGAAGGGGCAGTTTTTAAGAACTTCAAGACTATGTTCTAACAATACTAGTTATAACTATGAGATTGAATGTTTATCACAGAAATTTAAGGAACGTGGCTATAAGAGCAAGGAAGTCAATAAAGTTATTCAAGAAAGCAAACAAAAAATTAAGGCAGTCAAAAGAAAGACCATACTATTCCAACCAAGATAATGGAGAAGAGATACATCAATTAAGATCAACTTAATCTGAACAAGGGATTAGAGTCCTATTAACATTTAATAATGATGCTGAACAGATATGTCAGGTGATAAAGAATAATTGGAAAATTCTAACAGCAGATGAAAATATTAGGAAGATAGACCATCTGAAGTTTTGCTTTAGAAATAAAAAGAACCTAAAGTGTCTGTTGTGCCATGGCTGTTTGAGAAGACCCAAGCAAACAGCAGGGATACATCCTTGTAGAAAATGTAAAGCATGCACTTTTATCAACACAACAAACTTAAAACAGATTGTACAGATATGATTTTTATGCTGACTATGATCATACAAGTCACAATCTGTATAAGTGTATATATATATATATATATATATATATATATATATATATATATATATATATATATATATATATATATCACAACACTATATATATCACTGAAACCAAAAGCCAGACGCACAAAATACCGACAATGGGGAAACGGTAAGTCTCCATAGTGCGGAATGGAAATATTTCCATTCCTGCACTGTAGTGCGATCTCGGAGTTGGTGTATTAAAGTTACGGGGGGCGTGGTGGGGCAGAAATGTTATTTTCCTTTTTTCTGCAGTAGCGCTGTTGTCGGTATTTTGTGTGTCGGGCTTTTGGTGACGGCGATGTGGGTGTCGGTGTTGTGAGCTGTCGGTCTTCTGTAGGGGATATATATATATATATATATATATATATATATATATATATATATATATATATATACATATATCAACACATGAACGGTGCATCTGTTTCTATATGGAAAAGACCAACAGACTTGTTAAGGAGAGAATAAGACTTTTTAAGGAGAGAATATTCACTATCTGAGGAATATACGTTTGGAAAATAGAAACAAAGCTCTGGTGTGGCATATTCAGAATTTTCCAATGCATACATTTTTATTCATGATTATGCAACTTTTGGAAGAGAATTCACGAGGTGGAGACCTACACAAGTGTACAGAATACCTTAAAATGTGCTGGCTAGTGAATTTGCAGGCTGATAAGGAACCATGACTCAATGGAATGGTTCCTTTAAAGCCTGCATTAAAAGGGTGGAGGTTATTTAGATAGTTTGTTTCCCATTGGTGATTGTCGCTTTAAATACTTTTGGATTTCAGGAAATGGCAGGATCTGAAGAAGGTTTATATAGCAGAGAGTGCTTGTCCTGGTTGTTTGCTTTACATAGGAATATCCTGGTTTTACTTGAATTTAGCTGTTTTTATCTTGGAATATATAGCTGACTTTTTTGTGTTTTATTGCATTAAATATTTGGATTTTACCTTCTGTATGGTGTTTTTTACTTTGGACATTTTATTTGGTAAGGCTTTCCTTTCGTGTTGCCAATGTATTTGTTTGACTATGCTTAAATCTCTATTTTACATGAAATGATAATACTGTCTTCAACTTTAGTATAACACAACACTCAATAACAAATTATGTTTCTTAGATGTTAGCAAAGGAAACTATGATGCAACATAAAATATACTTACAAAAACATACTTTGATACTGTCTTCAATTACCCAAATAAATCTGTGCAGGATATTATCAGTGAGTTTTGTTATATTATTACCCATTGCTTACATGAATAAGAAGAAGGACGGCATAACTATAAAAGTAAACTGATAAAAAATATTTTCTGTGGAGGTAAAGAACTAATAAGATATAAAACAGATAAAGTCTACTGCATAACCTTCTAAATACCTTAGTCATAAAAAAAGAAAATTTACTTAATTATTTTATCAAATCTTTTAGATTGAACAATAAACAATTTGAATTCTGAGGATAAGAAGGTATTCTTAACTACTTCAAGTAAATGAAAGGGAAATTGTGACTGTAACATGTCACCAATAAATAATAAAGTGATCATCTAAGGCAAAACACAACAAATGTACATGCAGAAAAATGTTGAGGAAACTTCATAATTCACAAAGGCATGTGTTAAATTACTAGAAACACAATCTGAGACATTCCTTATATAACCAGAGGTATGATAACAGCTATCATCAATACAATAAAAACTCAAATTATATGGTACAAATCAATATACCTGCTAGCAATACACCCAATGAGTTTATTTTTCCTAGTGGTTACTCTAAAGAATCAAGGAAAACCTAGTTAAATCCCTACCAGTCATGTTAAACAATGGCTGGGATTCATGAACAGCTCCATGAAGTGTAGCTATTGTGTTGGCATCATGCAGTGCCACCAACATAACAGAGCACAATTTGGTATTCATTTAGCATCTCTACATGATGCGTAGAGCCTCGCACAATGAGAAATGGCAGAATATAATAATGAAAGCATGAGGAGATGATGTACATGCTAATTAAGCAATCCAATATGGCAGTGTTATTCAGGAAGCTATAGACCAATCATGTACACTTGGTGTGGGCTTTTGCCAAGTACACCAAAACCTTTTGGAATACAGACACAATTACACTTAGGAAAAAAAAACATGTTCGGAGTTGCTGCTGCTGCTATTATTATGTTGTATGTGCAACAGGCTTTAACTCAGGGTGCTGCTGCTGCCAGACCTCAGACAAGAAGAAAAAGGGTGTTTAGAACCTATTTAACATATGAACTGCATGAAACAGAAATTGTTGACAGATACAAGGTAGACAGGGAAACAGTGGAAGAAATATACAACCTCTCCCACCCCCACCTCAGACGCCGGGGAAATCATGAAGAACCCATCCCAGTGGAAACAAAGGTATGACTAGCATTACACATACTAGCTATTGGTACTGTCCAGAGACCCACAGGGCATATATTAGGAGAATCACAGACATCTACCTCTAGAATATTTCTTAAGTTTTTAAATACAGCGCTACTACATGCAAGGAAGTATATCTGTTTCCCATGAACACCACAGCAAGAACCACACAGGAATTCTATGCAATAGCATACTTCCAAGAAGAGTTGGGGCCATAGATTGCACACACACACACACACACACACACACACACACACACACACACACACACACACACACACACACACACACACACACACACACACACACACACACACACAAATAAAAGCCCCACCTGGTGAACAGCAAATGAGGTACATCAGAAGAAAAGGTTTCCATTCCATGAACTGGCAGCTGTCTCTAATGGCCAAGGGATCATCTGCAATGTCTGTGCAGGTAACCTAGATAGTTTCTATGACTCATACATATGGCACACCTGTGAGCTGTGTATCAGGTTTGATAGGGGTGATATTCCTCAAGGGTATCTAGTGGTGGACGCAGATTATACACTGGACCCCTGCCAATGACACCCATGAGAAACCCACACAATCCAACTGAGCAAGGATACAATGAGGCCCATGCTCAAACAAGAGCTATCTCAGAATGTGTGTTTGGTTTGCTTAAATCAACGTTTGGTTGTCTAGACACATCACTGTCTACACTGTAGTATGACCTGAGCACCTGTGCAGAAATGCTTCCAGTCTGTCCCATGTTACACAAAATCATTCTCAGCAAATAGCTGCATCAAGGACAGCAAGGGGCAGAGCCACAGTTTCAAGGAGAACAGGCAGGGCCAACAGCAGCAGCAGCAGCAGCAAATACAGATGAAGAGCTGGAGGGAAAACCATCAGCTGCGGATGATGCTGTCAGATGAAGGCATGCACAGTATGCCCTGGCTCTGGCTAAGAGGCAAAGGATGGCACACACAATCACTAACTAGCTCAAAGCCTAAGATTCCATGAACATACAAATATGAAAAATGATGACACAATATGTACCTGCACTGATAAGAAAGAAGTGTAGAAAATGTAAATAAAATAAAAATGTTAAAGCGGGTATATATTATAAAGATGAAAGTTTACTTACCCAAATACCTAAACGTAGACACACATTCCGCGAATCACATATAAACCAAATGCCCTAAACCGTGAAATTCAAAAAGTCGAACTGCCATACTTGTTCCACCCCACCGCCCGCTACATACTACCTACACAAACAAAGTAAATAAACCACATACATACACTAACCAAAACCCTACTTCTAACCCTAAACTAAACCCTACTTCTAACCCTATACTAAATCTTACATATACCACCATGTATGCACTTAACTTAACCAGTACCCTAACCTTAAGATTTGTAACTATTGCACACTTACCTTAAAAAGCTAAACCCTAACAAACTAAATAATCCACACACATACACTTAACAAAACCCTACACTAAATCTAACATACATTACTATCTATCCACTTACCTTAACCCGCACCCTAACCCTAACGTCCGTAACTATCACACACTTACCTTACAGAGCTATACCACAGAAGGGCCAAATATGATGATTCGACATTTCCGTGCTTCTGGACGATTGATGTTTTTCTGGTTCGATGAAGACGGGTCGACGTTTAGGCATTCGGGTAAGTAAACGTTTGTCTTTATAATATAGACCCTGTTAAAGCATGATTACTCTCATGTATATGCCTTATGAGTACACAAACGTTAACCACCACAATCCACCCCCACACCATCCTCCCCAATCCAAACACACACACCCACACCAAACCCAAATCCAATCCCATCCCCATCCCCCACACTAAAACCCTCAATCCAACATCCCCACCAACCTCCTTAACAAAACACATAAAAGACATTTTGTACTCAAAAATTTGCACAGATTGTAGAACCCCTCTGTAATGAAAATAACACAGATTTAAACTTTGCAATACATTTCTGCATTAACAATTTAGCAATTGTCAGTGTGGCATAACATAAGCAGCACTAAACTGTTACAACATCCTTATCCACAGCTGTGGAGTCCAGTCTGGTAGAAATATGCCAACAGAACACATTTTCCTTTTCCTGCTAACACAGATAATAACAACAGACCTCCCTACATACTTAAAATACCGTTAGCTGCAAAATGTGTGCAGCATGAAATAAAAATTAAATTAAGTTTGTCATGTAGCATTCAGTAACATAATTGTAGAAGTGAAGAAATGGCTATACCAAAGGTAAAAGATAAGTGTAATACATAAAAATCATACAAATGCTCTTTATCACAGACTGTATTAAAATGAAAGCGTTATATAAGAAATAGCTAAATACTTTGACAATACAGCACTGTAGAAAGTAGTTAAATCACCAAAAATCCTGCTATTCTACCAGTATTTAGTTCTGTTTCAAAATAGTCTCCCCAGTATGATATGAGGGCACTGCCATTACCTTCCAATAGCGCAGTCAGCCCTGTGAATACTGTGAGGATGAAAATGAAATGTGAAACCATTAGCATTCCTGAATAACAAAAATCTGCACTGTGTAGGGAATATAAACATGGTGTAGGGACCAGCAGGAATGCATGCATACACCCTCAGCATTGCAAGGATAAGCACTGAGAGGCATTACATGTTAAAGACTTGCAGATGTCTCTGATTACCCTGACAGCATGAGCACTCAGCTTTCACTGTCAACCCTCTCTGATGTACACCTAGTCAGGTTGCATCTGATACAAAGGATATAAAAAAAATAGTAGTATGCAAGTACATTGACTGATATTTAGGAGCTCGATAGTCCAAACTAATTAATGCTGGGTTCTTTATGTCTTGTCTCATTTAGTATTATTTGAGTGCTGCTTGGCAACAAGAAAATTACTTTCACATTCGCACCTTAAGGAAAAAGGTGAAAAAGTTAGTTTAGGCTACCATAGGTTGCACAAACCAGCCAGGTGGTATTGCAAGGCCGACAGCACTCTACATGGTACTCAGGGAAAAAAACACCCAATCTGTATCTTTCTCCTTGGCACAAGGTATAAGTGCAGTGACCTGATAGATGAAGTATATCTGATGCAAAGTTAGACTCCACTGATAGTTTTGTAAAGGATTGTCAGAATATACATTTAACCACATTTTGTGATACCACAGTGTTTTTGTTTAAAAATTAACTTTTGTCTCTATTGCTATCAGCATGTGATAATTAGTCTGTCTACTGTAGCATAATATGTCACTAATGACATGTGTGATAATGTGTTCCACAAGGCACATGTCTGATGCTGCATGGAGATATGAGAAAAGGAAGAACTGTTCACTTGAATGCACTTATTGATAGAGTCATTGCTACATATATACATGCATTTCATTTCATTGACTCTCTGTTTTTGCCGTAAAAAAGTCTTTATGCTCTCTGCTTGTTATCACACAAACATAGTGCATTGCCTAGTGGAAAAAGTAAAAAATTTAGTTAAGTCTGCCTTAGATAGTTCAAAAATGTCTGGTAGCTTTGTGCACTGGTAGCTCCATGGATAATAATAATTCCAAAAAAGACCTTTCAGATGACATTCTCTGTGTTGCATTTTTTTGAATCCTATGTGTACATCACATTGTAATTTATCACAATATGAGTTTTTTGTTACCTTCTTTTTAAGGTATATTTGCTCTCGGTTTGGTATCACACAGGGTGCATTAACTAAGGGGTAAAGTGAAAATTTTAGTTAAGTCTGCCTTAGATAGCTCAGAATCACCAGGCAGCACTCTGGATATTAATCATTTTAAAAAATAAACCTGTCAGATAACTTTGTGTGTGACAGAAGGTGTAACTGAGCTGAATCAACAGAAAAAAGGTACTTAAAGCATTGTTAGAAAAATTTAGTTCAGGCTGACTTTGGTAGCTCAAACATGCTTAACAATGGTGCACTGTCTTCAGCAGTCTGGACAGTACTGAGAGAAGAAATTATGGCTGTTATAAAGCTATTTCTGTGGCACAAAGTGTAAGACCAATAATTTTAAATGAACTGGGTAGGCTATTAAGGGTTCAAGTCCACCTCGGAGATACTTTTTAAAAAGGGTTTAAGAAGCAAATTCTCTAAATGTTTTGAATAGAATTGTAACAGTAATAAAAATGATTCTTGCAAGTAAATTTTTGCAAGTATAATGATAATGTGCTTTTTAGCATATATAACTAAAGCACTACAACATAAGTTATGCCCACCTTCATAAACATGACAATAATTACATCATAAAAAAATCACTAGCATATATACAATGGACACAATACCTTTGTTGAAATCATCAAGACTCATCACATATCCCAAATTTGTATTTAGGACCTTCTGTCTTCTGAAATATGCATGTGACATAAACCAACTTGTCTTGATCTCCACATTCAGTTGCATCCATGTGACACATATTTACTTGTAGTAAGGATGATTTTTACATATGAATGCATTTCAAGACAGGATTACAACCATACACACATAGGCCACTCTGAAGTGCATTTCCATTCAATCAGATATCAGTAAATGTCATATTTCCATGACGTAAAGTTTGTTCTCCTTTGACAATCTAATTTAATACATTAAGTTGTAATTTTTTGCCTCCTCTATCCCATGGGCTCTGTTCCCAGCTGTTACAAAAATATTTCAACACTGGTAAGCCCCAAACTGATAATATGTCAGAATTCAGCTATCTTTCTACCTTCCAAAGTGCAACCTTCAAAAGTCATGCTAGTAGGCAGTCCATTGTTGAACAATGGAAACTGTGAAAATGGGTGGAGCATCCCACATGGCACAGCTCAATGCCATATTTCACACCTTTACTGCTATCTACTGCATGTAGTGCCAATGTGTCTGTTTACAATTGTGCAAATGCAGTTGGCAAGGCTGTGCATGTTTGCCCAGTACCAGTAACATGTGAGATCTGAATTGGGCACCAATTCAGACATAGTTTGTAAGCTTGGCTTTTGCAGACATGGCTGGTGAGGGAGAGAATGGTACTAAATTTAGACCACAAACGTGTGGTGTTGAGGAGTCCAGGAATTTTATGGCACTCCTCCTGAAGCGTTACAGCTGTAGGTTGCTGCAGGGGGATTATACTGGGTGTCAATGTAAGACTGAGGCTTGGAATAGCTTAGTCAAGGCTATCTGCCCTGCAACTGGCATTCCCCCAATGGGGAAAATGATGTGACCACTATAGTAACCTTAAAAAGCAAAAGCAGGAATTCCTAAGCCAATGAAAGGCTGAATTTAGGACTGGCACCCCCCAGTTATGTAAGTATTTTGACCCATGACCTGATATGACATGGAAGTAATTATCTAGCCACCAAATGTAGTTATTCATTATGCTTTCATGTATATTCCTCTTCTTTTTGTTCTCTGCAGTTGCAGAGGAGATTGATCTGAAGTGCACCAGGAGAGATTAACTTGCCTCAGAGAGGCATGCATGCCTTCCCAAATAAATGTTGCTGCTTGCATCAGGCAATTAAAATACTAGCTTTACTGTGTGTGGGTTCAGTACCCAGAAGCAGCATTTTTTTTTATAAATTGTTAATTATTAATAATATTTTAACAACAGTCTATCAGGAAGAATTATGTTATGGTAATTGTAATTATTAAGTTAGAATGCATAAGTCCAATGGTCATAGTGAAAGAATGGCAGCTGTTTATTATATCAGATCAATGATCTTTGTTTACTTAATACCACACAAATACCTTTCCATCCCAAATAGATGTTTCAAAGAAGTGCAATAGTAAATTAACATAGTTGTTTATGTATTACCAAGTAGAAGTTTGTTTAAAGTATATAGTACAGGTACATGACCTGCATCTAATTACTTTTTTCATCTTTCCCACCCTTCTCTCTCTCTCTCTCTCTCTCTCTCTCTCTCTTTTATGGGGGTATGATTCACTTACAATCTGCTGTTTGCATAACTTGCTGATGCAAGTTAATCATCAACAGCATAGAGAGGTACACTGACCACTGTGGCTGTGGTTAGGCCAGCCATACCTCCAGAGATGGCAGCATAGACACCCAGAACTTCAGGGTCACAACCAGCCATTGTTGCCTTCACAGCCCTTGCCCTACCTTTTCCAAATATGTCAGGTGGGTCTGCCTTGGCTGCTGGTGCAATGGCACCCAATGGGAGCAGTACTAATAGAGGTGGTGATTTTGTCACCTGGAAGAAGCTGACAAGACTGGTGGATAATACTATGGAAAGGTGCATCTGTGCACATATTGGCAGGTTTCAAAGGGTCCGGCATCACTTTGCAAAGATAATGCTACATGAACACTGACCAAGGAAGCTCCTGTAGAAGACAGTGATTAGAGTTCTGAGTGTGAGGACTAGATTTTCACTGTTCTCATGCTGGATGTGGGTGTGCTTCTGATGTCACCTACCCCAACCTTTTGTCTCCAAAACCACTCCTGTTTGTCTTGTATATCCTGTATGTCTGTAGATGCTTCTTAACCTATCCTACCTGACCCTCTCATTCCTAAGCACCTTTCCCAACATTCTTCTCTCTCCAATAAATAAAAAAATGGCCACCTATCCCTCAAAAAATTATGAGCCATATATAGTTCTTTTCTTCGTCCTATTTGTCAGCCTGACACAATTGATTTGGCTCAACTGGCTATACAACATTATTTCAATGTAGTCACCCATCACGGGTATGGTGACTCTGCAACATCATGAAACGGAGTGTAAAATTGTAAATTGATGTTGTGAAGAAGTAGACAGCTATGGTGCTCGCCCATGACCCACCTGCAATTTCCTGTATTATTTTCCTTGTGTGCTACCCTCTGATTGCCACCCCTATTTTAACCAGTGTCCTATCCACCCCTTTTTCACATGTTTAATCTGGTCAAAAATAGATTTATACACAAGTAAAAAAACAAAATGAAGGAAAGTCTGCAAATGGATAAAAACTGAGGTTTATTCCATGACCAGGACCATGTTAAGTGCTTTCATGCCAAAATTACTAGGGACTTCTTCAGAACACTTTGATAATGTGTCCCACTTTTTTATTAACACATTTTAAAAAACAATTAACCAATGAAATTCACTTTACACATTAACCCAATTAAAAACAATCACTTTGCCAGTCCACAGAAAATTGTTATACATTATTGAAAATACTAAATCAAAGGCACGTGGTCCAACCATTAATATACAGTACTAAATAAAAAATATAAAATATCAACTTCCTACATCCATAGTATTCCCTTAAAAATTACTATACTCCTGCTATTTTTTTTAACTTTAAAATACTGCTAATACTCACATTTTCATTAATACCTAGGAACCTAGTGGCGTTCAACTATAGTTGCAATCTTAACTCACATGCCTTCTCAATCTTTGTTGTATTACAAGAAACCCAAAGACATGCTCCTCGTGAAATTTTAAATGTCTATATAGAGCATTTGTAGATTTATTTAATATCCTGTATATGCTCATATATTCTTTCCCTAAAGTGTCTGGAAGTTTTTCTGATATAAAATGCCAGACACTTTAAACACTTTGCCAAATAAACAACATTTTTTGATTGGCAGTTATAGTGTCCATTGATAATTATATAAGTTCTGTCCTGCCTAAACCTTTCCCCCATAGTTATTACAAATGAGCATTGGTGACACATAAGATATTTATAATTACTATTTTTTTCTACTCATAAATTTATTCTTGTTAGAATAAATCCAACTACCATACTCTAGAATGTCTTTAAAGGACAGATTTTTTTAAAGACCAATCTTGTTTCCTTTCCTAATTTATCTGCTACATTTTGATCCATATGCATCAAATCTCAGTTATTCCTCATTATATTACATAACCTTAGGCAATCCTTATTAAAAGTTAAGATAAAACTGAGACTTCTATCCTTCTTTTCTTTATTACCCATCTGTATCACTTCATCATGATTCTGTATCCCCAATATGGGGATTCTTGTACCACTTCATCCTTAATATTACCTAATAATTCAAATGGATATCCTCTCCTTTTAAACTTATCCAAAATAAATTCAATTTCTTCCAAACATTCACCCTCATGTGTCACCATTTTAACCACTCGGACCATTTGTCCTTTTATTATAGATCTTTTTTGATGAAAAGGATGCCAGCTAGTATAGTTTAAATAAGAATTTGAAAAAGTTGGCATTCTAAAAATCCTAGAGACCAAGCTATTATTCCCTTCATACACCTGCAAATCAATATCCAAATATGAAATTCTTTCATAACTATACTTAGAAGTAAATTTCCAAAAAATCAACCGTCACATTTACATATCTTAAAAATGTTCCACTTTATCTACTGTATCCATCCATATCATAAATATATCATCCAGGTATCTTGTGAAATATTTAATACTTTCATTAAATTTACTATTAAATGCATATGCTGTCTCCCAATAGGCCATTGCATAATTAGCAAAAGTGGGGGCACATGCTGCCCCCATAGCAACTCCTGCAACCTGTTTCTAATATTGGCCCTAAAAAAATAAGTAATTATTTTTAGCACAATTTTTATTATTGTATAACATTAATTTTATCCTGGTCACATTTACCAGAAACTTACAATTACTTTTTCAACCATTCCACACCCACCTGCAAGGTATAACTTAAAATAAATTGCATATATCAATGGTGACCAATAACATTCCCTCTGTCCATTCAATATTATTCATATGGGCCAAAAATTGCCAGGATTCCTTACAAATATATTGAAAAGAGCCCAAACCTTTTTTTTCATTTGCAAATCCAAATACTTAGCTATAAAAATGCTTTTGCTCTTTTTCCATCAACAATAGGCCTAAAATGGGGACAGTTTAATCCCTTGTGTATTTTAGGGATCACAAATATATTTGAGACCACTGGATAATCATGTTTCATGCATGTATAGTCAGCTATAGTGATTTGCCCTTGGTATAACATGTTCTCTAATAACTTATCTACTTTTTAATAGGAAACATTTATTTCACTCTAGGAAGATTCTTGATATGTGCCATCCATTAATAGGACAATCATGTCATTACAATAATCTACTCTGTCCATGATGACAATACCGTTGCCCTTATTGGGTTTCATAACCTGAATGTCCTTATCAATAGCTATCTCCATTAACAACCTCCTTTCCTCCCTTGTCAAGTTATCTGTTTTAATAGACAGTCCATTTTTAATGCTTCCCTGAAATCCAATTCACATGCTTTTTCAAAAACATTTACTATACTGTGCATGCAGGATTAAAAACACTAGTTTTTTTTTTATTCTATTAATACACCTAAAATTATCTGACATGTTTGTTGTATGCCATAGCACAAGTTTAATTTATGTGTATATAGTTTCAAATCAATAAGCAACTCCACCACGTTCCCTCTTCTGGTTGGCACAAAACCTTTTGCTAATACATCTACATGTGCGTTTGTTAAATTTTTACTTCAATAATTTTACACACTAAGACCACCAACACTATTAACAATGATTTCAGGTAAAAAACACTCAGTTATCAAACTTGTATTATCAATACACTCTAAGGAATAATTGAAAACATCCTGTATAACATTTTCAGTTAAATTATCAAGTCCAAATGCATTTGTTGTTTTAATAATTACCATTGGGAAACATGTTGTTACCACTATCACCAGAGTCATTATGTGCACTTACTATATAGTACACACGCTGTTTTCCCCATATGTAACTTTCTCATCACTGTTTTGCAAGTGAACTTAAGCTATTTTAATGTAAGAATTCTAATGAGGTTTCTGCATGTATGATAGTATTCTCAATAATGTGTAAATACCTGGGTAGGATGTTCAACTGCAGCAGTTCTTTGTGACTGCCAACGCAACAATATTTTTTTTTACACACATATATGTAGTGGCAACTTTTGCAAACCCTGATTGACTGTAAAAATAATTTTACCAGATATGTATATAGGATGCTTGAGTTCATCTGTGGGTGTGTTTTTTACCCTCATGTTTTGTATACTTTCCTGTAAGAACATAGATGATGGGTATCTGTCCAGTGTTATTGTGCACATCGGATACTTTTTATCATAAACATCTAGCTTATAAACAATGGTGATGTCATCCATTTGACTGTGCATACTCTCAGTTGTAACTCAACTTGGTCGTGTGATGCTTGCATTTCAGGCGGAGAAGTTTATCTTGTATTCTTGGGTAGTTACTTGAAATCCATCCATTGGTACTCACAGTACATTGTGTCAGTGTTATTGGAACTGTACATGTCACTAACAGTGTTGTCATTCCCATTGGCTTTGTACACATATAGATGTCGGTCTTTCTTACTAAAAGTGGTGACACTTTGTCACGTAGCAATGCTTTTTTTCATAGAAATGATGCAATGCTTTTTTTCATAGAAATGATTACATTGGCTTCCATGTTCCTTACATACAGCGGATATAAAAAGTGTACATACCTCTGTTAAAATGCCAGGTTTTTGTGATATATAAAAATGAAACCACAATAAATAATTTCAAAACTTTTCTAATGTGACCTATAAACATGCAATTCAATTGAAAAACAAACACATCTGTTAGAGGAAAAATATAAAAGGTGCTTCAACAAAGTATTAGTTTAAGGGTGTGCACACTTGTGCAACCAGCTTAGTGTATGCTTTTTATTTTTTATATTTTTCCCCTAACAAATTAGTTTTTCAATTGAATTGTACAGGTTAGAGGTCACATTAAAGGTGGGAAAAGTTTTGAAATGATTTATTGTGGTCTCATTTTTTTTAATATCACAAAAAACTGGCATTTTAACAGGGGTGTGTCCACTTTTTAACATGTATATAGGAAGTGTTATTCTCAGTCATGGGAAAATGAGACAGCATGCTGACTGTTGATGATGTACTACAGCAATCACAGGCACACATATTTCTTGCAGGAAGTACATGATGTCATGGTGTCACATGATCACATATGTCACACTTGCGGTGAAATTTCTAATGTGGTGCATTCATCCTGGGACATATCCATGTATTTTCTGTTGTTAAATGCTCATGAGAGTTCAACATCCACATCCAGTGTCTGTTAGCATGTTGAGCTTTATACTATAATGAATGACTGACATGCACCACAGTGATAATGGGTCCATATTCATTGTGAAGGACCTCCATGATTTATTTCAGTGCAGAGATTGTTTACCACACATACAGATGATGTAATGATTTAGCACAGGTGGTTTGTCATACTGGTTGTACGACTTCCACTGTGGTGCTTGTGGTTAATCCTGATGTCATTAGTCAGTAGAGTCACATGGCTTGCTTTTCAGTTCCTGACAGAGGCAACATTATTTGAATGCAATGTCATCATAAAAATACATTTGTATGTACTTATTGTTATCCTTTTTTATGTTGGACAATGATATATCATCTCAGGTTGTGATTACATGGCACTGAAATGTTTATTCAGGGCACATCATGCTGTGAGCCCTCCTGTGGCACATGCATTGAGTATTGGCATTGACTATAGTATACCTACACAGATATACTGCTGTTCATTTCTGGGACAGTGTGTGTCCTACATGCTGGAGGCAGCCTCCTTGTCAAAGACAATCAGTTGTATTGTAACACTCAGTGTTGTGTGGACAGTATCGTGTAGCCTGTGTCTGGCATTCTGACTAACTCTGTTTGCAAGACATTCATACTCCCTGTGATGACACACACATTCAGTTCAGTTATTTGTGGCAGCCTCCACTCCTATTTCATGTGACACAGGCAGGCAATACAGAGGTCTGGAGAGAGCCTTGTATAATAGGCAGGGTTTAAATCTAGTAACATCTGTCAGACTACAGTGGCTTATCCCCACTCATAGGCCAGCTTTTGCATGTATTGTCATACTATGTATGTCGTCAGTACACCTTATATATGGTATGATAGTGCTGTATGACCTTTGGTGGTCTTCTTCCTTATATCACCAATATGCCTATGCCTGTGTGACCCCTGAATGCTGTGCATCTCTCTGGTATCTTTTCAGGCATGTGTTCTAACATGACAATCTGCAAATATTTCTTAGGTCATTCCTTGCTTATATGCATTACCTATTCACAAGATAATTATGCTCTGTATTGCATGTTATCTTCTAGACATGTCTTTAATATGCCTTTATTTCTGTCACAATATATGGCTTAATTGCAGATGACTGATTCAACAAATGTGTCTATCTGTATGGAATGCAGGCTGACCATCAGGAGATGTGAATGCTCCTCTGTAACAATACTTTCTATTGTATTGCCAATGTTACATTACTGTTCTGTTACAATTCCCTGTAATTCTATGTGAGCATGCCCAGTATTAGTATGTCAGACATGTTTGCAAGTCAGTAATGCCAATAATGGACTCCTAACATGCCATATGTTCAGTTTGGACATTGGTTGTTTACGTATTTCTTTGTTATTAGATAGCCATGTATCACTTATATAAACATACACCACTTGCCTATCCATTACAGACTCATAGGTGATGAACCCTTTTCTTATTAGTACCGCAATTGTTTCTTTGCATAGACTTGTTAATTTCTGAGTTACCTAAAATTACAGCTATAATGTCCTTTTGTTTTCCATCAGTGCTGTCAGCTTTCATCCATCATTTCACTGTATATACATCTTAATATGCTATGGATGCATTCTATGTATTCACCCCATAATGTATCTTCTGTCCCTGAGAACTGTTATCTCAATCATTTAATTAACGTGTATATCACAGCCATACTCCCTGTTACAATGTAGCTTTATGCCCCTATCCACATCCTTTATCAGCAAGTTTGTTATCATATCTCTATGTACCAGTGGGATTAGCATTCACAGAAAATATCATTGCATCAGTCTTGCAGAGTTCATGTTGAAAATGCTTCTTATACGTTTTCATCACATTTGCATGCAAAATGTGGGTACAATTTAAACATTTCCTCTGTAGAACATTGCTACTGATTATATCACATTTAGGTATGCCTATTCCAACATTTCACTTCCCCTCATTCTGTATTGCTTCCTTGTACTTGCCCTTAATATGTTGGTATGTTGGCTACAGCATGTGCTCTTATCTGAGTACTGCCTATATGTCATCTGTTTTGTTTGCATTGTGTGCTGCTGCATGCTAGCACCTTTCCGTGGCTGTGAATATTGCTGCTGGCCACGGAAAGGTACTTGCATCTGTGTGGGCATGATGAGCAGCATTCATATTTGATTAGTGCTGCTGCTCATTGCACTACCCCACTCATGTCATGTAGACAACACGTGGCATCTACATGATTGCTAATGACTGCTGATAAATGGTCATGTTCAGGGAATATGATGATAGGCTGCAGTGGTACCAATTCATATAGAAGTAGGAGAGTCACATCACATTCAAACAATTTTAGACCCATCAGCCTGACAGAGAATGATAATGGGATTTATCCAAAATGATATATGACATCTACCTCTGTTGGTTACAGAACACTACAGCTTTTTAAAACGGAGATCTTGCCTTTTGAAGCTCATGGCATTCTTTGAAAAAATGTCCAAAAAACCAGCAAGTTGGTTGCAAACCAGCACTTAGTACAAAAACAAATCCAAAAAGAAAAAAGCTCTGGAACACTCAAAGTCTTTCATTTAAAACTCACAAGTTAAACCTTCACATGAAAGTCAAAACTTTCACCATCAAGGCTTCACCAGGCGAACACATTTCAGCAACTGTAGTCAATACTTAAGTAGTTAGTAAAAATCGCATGCCACATTTTCAAACTTTCTGATGTAACTCTCTCAAATAGGGTTTTAAAGTGAAACTGTCTTTTAAACCAGGTGGTATATGACACCTCATATGTAAAATCCATTTCATCTCCTCACTTTCTCTTAATAACTTCACATCACCTCCTCTTAGAGGTTTATAAACCACCTTTAAAATCATAAATGTAAAAATATGCTGATCACCTCTATCCAAAATATGCTTACTTAGTACATTGGTTAATAGCTTACGTCTGTCACTAAGGTGGCCTGCTATACATTCTTTACATTTTCTATTAGTCTTACCTATATAGTAACTGTCACATAACTCACACTTAGCCAAATAGACTAGGTTACTTGTCCATTTCACTTTAAAACCCTATTTGAGAGAATTACATCAGAAAGTTTGAAAATGTGGCATGTGATTTTTACTAACTACTTAAGTATTGACTACAGTTGCTGAAATGTGTTTGCCTGGTGAAGCCTTGATGGTGAAAGTTTTGACTTTCATGTGAAGTTTTAACTTGCAAGTTTTAAATAAAAGACTTTGAGTGTTCCAGTGCTTTTTTCTTTTTAGATTCTTTGAAAAAATAACATCAGTATTTGCTAAAGGACTAACATTACATGCTTCTTGTATTGACCCACAAGGGAATGACTTGCAAATTAAATACATTAAATGTATATCAAATGAATGAAACACAGGTTAAACAGCAGGGTACAACAAGTTAAAGTGTGGTATTACCTGTCCATCCCAGGAAGGTTACACTGGAGTTGCGCAGGGTTCTATACCAAGATCAGTAATTTTAGAACTATTTTAGGACTAAATGAATCAAGCACTTCTTTTGGAGAAATCACAATATATTTTAAAATGTTCAATCAAAATCCAGTAACTTACCATGTTAAATGCAACCTTCATATCAAAGAGGGCCAAGATGATCTATAACTGCTGATTTTGGGCTATCAGAGCATCATTCTTAACCTGGGTAAAGGTTGTTTTAGTACTGCACCAACATCTGAATCCAGACATAAGTGTGGCAATGTAGTTATGAAACGGTAAATAAGAGTACCTCTGCATAAATACTTCTTTCTCAATATCCTTACTTGTGAAATGAATGTTTGAGATTGGGCAAGAATTCTACAGAAAGTCAAGATTCAGAGATTGTTTCCTGAGAATAAGGATGATTAAATCCTAGACAGAACCTCCTCACCCACCAAGCTTCAAAGATGAACGACAGTCTGGAAAACAACTGGTTCATGTACTTCCAAGCAAGAATTTACCAGCTTAGCTGGACCTGAATCAAGTCTGCAGTAAGTAGAATGCAAAGATGAACATACTCTCAAGGCCTCAACATAATCAGCTTGACTAGACTTAATCCGGCAGATCACTGGCATCCCAAACAAGGATCCATCACATCCCCTTGTATGTTGCACACTTAGTGAATAAAGCCATTATCTTGATAACCTTATCCACAAAAAGTCATGTAACATCCTCACACTCAGCAGTAAAAAAATGGTTTTCTTAGAAGAAATGAAGGCTGAGCAGTGCAGTATACCCAGTACTCAAAAATATTTTCCTAGAAAAATGGCTGTTGCAAACATATCACTGGAGAGGTAAGTTGCCTTCTTAAGAGAGATTTCTGCCTGGTAGACACATGCCCAAATTAAGAGTTTCCTCAAGCTCTGTGTTTTGATTTGTGATATAGACAGATACAATCGACTGTAACTGAAGTGATATAAGTTCACTTAGCAGTTTGGACACTGGAAGTGCTGGGCTAGTGGGATGGGAATGACTGGCTTAGGTTGGGTCATTTGTCCTGGGAGAAGGAAAAGGAGAGGTGTCTCAAATAGTCTGATTACCACCATGCAAGTGGGAGATTTTACAGCATCAAAAACAACCAGGACCACGTACGGGTGCTTGGTGCAGCCTTCATTAGTGTCTGTGTGGTCCTATGCATTTGCATGAAGAAGGGAAAACATGCCCTCTGCAGTGATGCAAGTGCTCATTAGCTATCTAAGAGTGGGGATATGGCTTAAAGAAATGCCCCAGGCATCTGAATTAATGGTGGTGTCAGGTTTATCCCTAGAGATTCTGAGAGAATTGGCAGCAGCAGAAACTGATGTAGGAAGATGGCTGATTATGAAATCAACCCTACATTGTGAATCTCTTCTGCTGCTCGTCCATACAGCCTGTCTCAGGGGTGGGAGAGAATGCAGAAAGCAGAAGGACATCTGATGGCTGTAGCACCAAGGTAACTTTCACATGTGCCTAGAGAATGGCTCCTTGTGTTCAGTACTGTTTTAAGTCAGAGGTCAAACTGTCACCAACAGGAAACAAATAAGCTAAGATACATGAGGGGGGGTGATCAATAACTGAGGAGGTAAACAGCTGCTAGAAAAAAATATATACTCAAATATCCTTGTTTTTTGCAGATGTATTCCAGCCTTTGTCCAACTTTCTACATCACTCAAAGATCACAGTAAATCCATAACTCACAGCAAGCCATAGGCCTTGGAAATGCATACACATTCAATATACATGATCTGGAACCGCAATGTCAAATACACTAGTCACTGCATTATACTGCAACAAGTGAATCATGATCATTGGCACTGCCCATGCTAAGCATCTTGTCATTCATAGCAGAAGGACATCCCACACTAGCTATGATTCTCAGACTTCTACAAATAACTAGTTCCATAATGTTGATATTCTAAATGGGAGTCCAAGATCATACCACTCAACTGTACAGATTTTCGCAGAATGTCCAGATTTTTGCATTATATTTTTGGTCCGTTTTTCTTAAAATTGTGGTTTTCTGGCAAATTAGTAGCTAATCAGCAAAGGCTGAAGTTAGAAAATAATGACAGACATTTGACTTTTAGACTTCATATCCTTCAGAAAACTCATGCTAATGCAAAACCCGTTTGTCTATCAACTTTCTAAGCTTGTAAGAGCAATATTTAAAAATTGTTCCTATTTGTATCACTTCTTTCATGGCTTTGTCCAGATTTCTTACTCTAAGAGGTTAAGACGTATGGGCTCCAAGTCCAAAGTAAACAACATAATGGACTAATCAAGAGACTTCTTCCTCACCAAGATTTGGGCTTACTGTGTGGTTACATTAATCAAGGGTCTTGAAGGCAGCTGGTCTTATTCTATACCATCAAATCTATGAACCTGTGAATAATAGTCTTACTAGTATAACTCAAACAGCAACATACACAGAAGATCTACATGCTATCAGCACATAGTTCAGCTATTGTTTCCAGCATATAGCTTTAATCTTTGCATCCTTTACTGCCTTTCTGAAATGTTTCACTAGCACGCTCACTAGTAAATGGTGAAAATGCAGTTACTTTTCTATTGAATCACAAAAATTCTTGGACTGATGGCCATTAATGGGTGGATTATTACAAATTCTCACTGTCTCTGCTATGAGAGCTGCTACAAATATCTTCTCAATATCTAGTATCACTATGTGTGAGAATAAGGAAACAATGGTTCCACTGTACTTAACACTGACTAATCACATATTATTGCTAACAACTATTCTTTATTATATACATTCCCATGAAAATCACTCCTCCAGTCATTCCACGGTTCTTTGTGAGCTCTGACATATGTATGGGAACAGCGTTGCTGGGCTGTGCTGTGCTTGATACTGCAGTCCTCCAGTTTTTTCTCCATAATGTCACCAAAGTAGGATACCGTGTCCTCTCCCTCCTCACTGACTTTCAGTTTTCACTATTTTCTAAGTGGGTATCATTAACTTGATATATTTATTCTGTGCTTCATTTGGTATAATTAATCTGAAACATTTGGGCAAGTGTTTTTTACTTGTATGTACTGTTAACTCTCTTGCACTTCTCAACTGTCTGTAAAGTCTTTACATCTTGATATAAAATTTTAATTTTGTGCCACATTTTCCTACTATAATTTTTTTCACTTTTTTGTAAAATTGTGTTTCTTCTGCAGTCTCAATGTCTCAGTGCTGGAGATCTAAGAACAACATATTCTGAAATTATATTTATATAATTATCATCCACCATACCATGCCTTTCTTGTCATCTGGCAAAAAGAATTTCAAACAAGTTGAATCAGCTTTAATGACTGAACCATAAAAACAAACACTCGACAACATTACTACTGAAAGTCAGCTGCTGAAATACAGAATCTTATTTTCAAGGAATTAAGTATTTTTTACCTAGAATATAAAGCTAACAATGGTCCAATGAGTGAAAGCTGCAAAATTATGGCTATGCTTAATTCATCAGATTGTTTTCTACTTTTCTTTCTCTTGATCTGAAGAATTGCACCTCCACCACTGTTGTTTCATACTTTCCAGCAGTCAGGAGCATCTAATGATGTACTCTGAGACCACTTGAGCCCAGAGCAGTAGAAAGTGTTCCCAGTTATAGCAGCAACAGAATGGTGTTCAGCAGTCAGATCAGTGATCTGGAGCATACCTGTCACATGCTTAGGTTGCTACACATTTCTTTTTTAATTTTAGAATAGCATGATGTCATTTTTTTTTCAAAAGTGTCAGGCCAGCTGAGAGGCAGCTGGGGCAATACTTTGTACTTCTACATGTAGGAGATGAAGATGGAGAAGGGCCCTGTCCAATAGCATAGACAGACAGATATCAGAGCGTTGGCCGGCTAACATCTACCTGAAATCAGCTGGACATATAAGTGAATGTAAGTACACTTTTATCTGCTCTTTTGCATATAGTGCTGTATTTAATTTATTTGTTTGTGTTTTTCACTGAATATTAACTCAATTGAAGTTGTGGCTGTCTCTCTGCAGAGTACTTTTAGGAATTTCTGTGTAGCCATTGATAGCAGTGGGGGGTAGTTTCAACTCATCACTCACATTCTGGCTTGCCTTATATAAGTGGTACATTTTGAGTTATAATATCAGAGCTTTGGCCAGATAACATCTACCTGAAATCAGCTGGATGTATAAGTGAATTTAAGTACATTTTTATTTTCTCTTTTGCATATAGCACTGTATTCAATTTATTTATTTGTGTTTTTCACTGAATATTAACTCAACTGAAGTTGTGTCTGTCTCTCTACAGAGTACTTTTTAGAATTTCTGTGTAGCCATTGATAGCAGTGGGGGGTAGTTTCAGCCCATCACTGACATTCTGTCTTGCCTTATATAAGTGGCACATCTTGCGTTATCTCTGCTTAATATCAGAGCTTTGGCCGGCTAACATCTACCTGAAATTAGCTGGACGTATAAGTGAATTTAAGTACACTTTTATCTGCTCTTTTGCATATAGTACTGTTTTTAATTTATTTATTTGTGTTTTTCACTGAATATTAACTCAACTGAAGTTGTGGCTGTCTCTCTACAGAGAACTTTTTAGAATTTCTGTGTAGCCATTGATAGCAGTGGGGGTAGTTTCAGCTCATCACTGACATTCTGTCTTGCCTTATATAAGTGGTACATTTTGAGTTATCTCTGCTTAATATCAGAGCTTTGGCTGATTAACATCTACCTGAAATCAGCTGGAAGTATAAGTGAATTTAAGTATACTTTTATCTGCTCGTTTGCATATAGTACTGTATTTAATTTATTTGTTTGTGTTTTTCACTGAATATTAACTCAACCGAAGGTGTGGCTGTCTCTCTACAGTTAGTTCCTCACCCACCCTCCCTGTTCTTGTTTTGGTGTTAATGTTGGTGGCTTTGAAATTGCCCGCCCCTCTTGTAGATTTGTATTTGGATACTCCTTCTGGGCCCATCGCATTTGCTCACTGAACTGAGTGCAGTGAGATCATATTCTGATTTCAGGCACTCCTACTGTGTACAAAGAAAGAATTTGGGAAGGAAACTCCTGCAGCCTCTTAATCCTGCTCTGTTCCCTCCCTTAAAATAATAAATAAATAAAATAAATATATATATATATATATATATATATATATATATATATATATATATATATTATTCAGCTGCTCTTACTGTAACTGTCTTAGTTGCTCTTCTGCGTGCTATCTGTTCAGTTGCCTTCTAATTTACTGCCTTCTGCACTTGTTTTTTTAGTCATTTGTTAATTTAATTGCATTTATTTGAACTGTATTTGCCGTAGTGTTGCTACACACTCGGGTGCGCTGGCCTGCACTACAATTTGAATTGTATTTACTGCTGTTTTATCTGCTTTTCTGTAACAAAAAAAAATTCTAAGCTTGTTTCCTGCCTTTCCTGTAACTAGTCAAGTCCAGATTCAGACTTGCTGTTTCCAGGACTGTTGGTAAGCTTCTGAGCCCTCCAAGCCTTTCTGAGCTGGAGAGAAGCCTTCTAGCTTATCATTGGGAGTGGTAAGCACTAGGTAGCCTATCTACCATGGGAAGAGTAGGTTTTGGCCCTGAAATTGTAGTTCATTGGCCGTTTGGGCAGTTTTTCCATCTCTTTCTACTTTCTGGTTAAAAGCCTGTTTTGCGTCTGGTCCCTGCCTTTCCTGTAACTAGTGCAGTCCAGGTACAGATTTGCTGTAACCAGGACTGTTGGTAAGCTTCTGAGCCCCCCCAAGCCCTTCTGTGTTGGAGAGAAGCCTTCTAGCTTATCAGTGGGAGTGGTAAGAACTAGGTAACCTATCTACCACAGGAGGAGTGGTTTCTGACCCAGAAATTATAGTTTATTGGTCGTTTGGGAAGCTTTTCCATCTCTTTCAACCTTCTGATTTAAAAGTCTGTGTTTGTGCTTGTTTCCTGCCTTTCCTGTTACTAGTCTAGTCCAGGTACAGATTTGCTGTATCCAGGACTCTTTGTAAGCTTCTGAGCCCCCCAAGCCTTTCTGTGTTGGAGGGAAGCCTTCTAGCTTATCAGTGGGAGTGGTAAGCATCAGGTAGCCTATCTACCACTAGAGGAGTGGTCACTGGCCCAGAAATTGTAGCTATTGGCTGCTTGAGCAGGTTTTTTCCATCTCTTTCAACTTTCTAGTTTGAAAGCTGCACTTGTGCCTGTTTCCCGCCTTTCCTATAACTAGCCTAGTCCGGTTACAGAGTTGCTGTATTAAGGATTGTTAGTAAGCTTCTGAGCTCCCCAAGCCTTTCTGTGTTGGAGGGAAGCCTTCTAGCTTATCAGTGGGAGTGGTAAGCACTAGTTAGCCTATCCTCCATGGGAAGAGTGAGTTTTGGCCCATAAATTGTAGTTTATTTGGCCGTGTGGGTAGTTTTCCATCTCTTTCAACTTGCTGGCTTAAAAGCCTATGTTTGTACTTATTCCTCGCCTTTCCTGTAACTAGTTTAGTCCAGGTACAGATTTGCTGTATCCAGGACTCTTTGTAAGTTTCTGAACTCCCCCAAGCCTTTCTGTGTTGGAGGGAAGCCTTCTAGCTTATCGGGAGTGGTAAGCATTAGGTAGCCTATCTACCACAAGAGGAGTGGTTCCTGGCCCAGAAATTGTAGTTTATTCACCATTTGGACAGTTTGTCCATCTCTTTCAACTTTCTGGTTTAAAAGACCACATCTGTACTTGTTTCCCATCTTTCCTGTAACTAACCTACTGGGTAGCACCAGAAAGCCTTAAACTGATACAAGCCTTTTAGCTTAGAAGAGAGACTTTGGAGTGATTAAGTATCAGTTTTCTGTACTTTCTTGCTGTCCTTAACTGTTTTCCACCTAAACACAGATTTTCCAGTGTTTATTGTGATGTAAAAGCTTGTTTTTTCACATATTGTACTTATTTGACTGCTTGCACTTTTAAAAAGTTTTTTTTTGTTTAAATAATTTGTTTAACTGCTGTAGGCTATACATTAAAGTGCAATAGCCTTTTCTGATCATTTGTAGTCATTTAAAGCTGTTTTAAGTGTATTTTTTATTGTTTTTGCTTTATTTTTTCAAAAAAAAAACAAAAAAATCAAAAATATTCCTTGTTTCCCACCTTTCTAAGCTAGTATAGTCCAGTTTTTAGGCTAATGCTGAATTCAGGGCTGTGATACTAGTTTCCGGGTTGTCTATACCTTACTTGGATAGAAGGAAGTTTCTGTTGACCTGTGAGAGAGGGAAGCTTTGAGCACCTATCTATCCCTCGAGGAGTGGTTCCAGCCCAGAAGTTAATAGTTTATTGGCCATTTTGGGCTAATTTCTATCTCTTTTATTTCCCTACTATAAAAACCGTGTTTGCACGGATTTGTGCACCGGGCAGTGTGGGTTAGCTATGGTTAAATTATTCACGGCTCCACTAAGTCTCCTCTTCAGTTTTTCCCTTGAAACTAGGCTAACTCTCAACCTAAGCACTCAAAAAGCATCTTACAGCCCAGCATTTGCTCAGACCTAATAGCAAGCACTAATATACCCTGACACTGATTGCCCAGCAGGGCAAGGCTCTTTATTCACCCCTCACCAACCAAGCAACTAAGCAGCTCACCCTACTATTCAGGCATGACCAAAGGGCAACTTCAGGTGCACTCTCCAGTCCAGCTGGTGAATCTGGGTATCCCGAGACAATGTTAAAACTGCCTTGTGTACACAGACAACCCTCTCCTCCTACCACAAAACACTAACATATGTGAGAGATGCAATTATACAGCCAAACTGGAAGCTAAACTGTCTCCACCCAAGACTGGAACAGACAGTCAAGAGGAGAAGGTTAACACTTGCACCATACCTCCAGCCACACACAGACCTACTAAAACAGCACTGGCAAAAAATACACATAAATACACAAAATCATACTTGGAGGCTCTAAATAAAAACCTGCAAAAGCATCAGAGACCAGCAAAGCAGACACCCAAACAACCTGCACTTCCCGTCACAAGCCAGACGACACATAAAACACAAAATCAGTATGCCACACAATCACAGCCCTTAAGGCGAAATAACATACCTAACACACTAGTAATAGGTGACTCTATAGTCAGGCACACTGATGTCCCACTCACTAGGCTGGACAAGCAGAAGGTTACTGTTAGCTGCCTGTCGGGAGTCAGAATCTGCCATATAACACAAGCACTCAGGTCACTCCAGAACAAGTACAAATATGACTGTCATTGTTCATGTTAGTGTGAATGACCTGAGACATACCTTCCTGGACTACATGAAAAGAGACATGGAAGAGCTCTCTGATCATGCAGCCCAGACTGGTATGACCCTGACCCTGAGTAGCATCCTGCCCTCACCAAGAATGATACCTCAGTATAAAGAAAAAATGATCAATTTCAACAATTGGCTAAGCTTCTGGTGTCATTCAAAGGGGATCCAGTGTCTATCAGCCTGGGACGACATGCTCGACAAGCTAGGTTGCTTCGCAAGAGACGGCTTGCACCTGTCACACCTAGGCTTTCGAATACTGTACAAGGCTATTGCTACCCCCACAGTGCCTTTTTTAGGCAAGGCTCAAAGGTCAATCCCACCTCCGTAAACAGCACAATTAACAAAACACTGAGGGTTATGCTGCTCAATGTCAGGAGTTTAAATCTCAAAATTCACGTGCTCAAAGCACTCCTCAGTATGGAGAATGTTGACATCTGTGCAGTAACTGAAACCTGGTTCAAGGCTCCAGAGAGCACCCCAGCACTACCGGGCTACAACTCATACTACACGTTTCGAACATGGACCAAAACACAATAGGAGGGGGTGTATCCATATTCATCAAGGATACCTACACTTCCAGGTTAGTGGTGCAGCATGATACCTCTGAGATCATCCATGTCCAACTAACATCAGACAAATTTGCAATGCAAATTGTGGCCTGCTACAGATCACCCTCCATGACCTAGGACCACCACTCCCCCTTTCTGGAAACACTTGAAAACAGGAAGGTCCTACCGAAAACCCTGATATTGGGTGATTTCAATTACCCTACCATTCACTGGGAAAACTACTTGAGTACAAATTCCAGGCCCAGCACTTCCTGGAATTCATCAACTCAAACGCCCTGGATCAGCTGGTAAACTGCCCTACCAGAGGTGAAAACATATTGGACCTGGTCATCACCAACATGGGCAACAGATGTTCCACACTGGAGGTCAACCCATCACTGGTTAGATCAGACCATAAACTAATCACTCTGGATGTCCACACACCACCACCACCCCCAACTAAGGAAACCACAGTAAAAAAACTTTTCTAAAGCAAACTTCACCTTACTTAAGACAGAGGTGGTAAGTTTCACAGTCCCCATGCTAAAGGATAACCCTGCCCAAGATTCAGAAACCTTTACAAATGCACTCTATGAGCACCTACAAGGATGCATGGATCCTGCCATCCCTAGTAAAACCAAGACTCACTCCTCTAAGAGAAGGAAACCAGTTTGGTGGACCCCTGCAATAAACAGGCTATATAATAGAAGGAGGAAACTAGTTCAGAAAAGAAGCAAATCCCAAGAAGGAAAGACATCCCTGATCAGTATCAGTAAGAAACTAAGGTCCCACATGAAAGCATCCAAGGCTAACTTCAGAAGAAAAATAGCCAAGGATTCAAAAGATAACCACAAAGCCTTCTTTAGCTATGTTAAGAATCTAAGTGGCAACTCACAGATATGCACTGAACTAGTGCAAAATAGCACAAAATATACTGAACCTACTGATACTGCCAACATCCTGACAGATAGATTCAGTGCAAACGTCACCCCCTCTCACCTCCAAAAGGGCCCACAACAATACCGGAAAAGTGTAGTGTCCCAAAAATCACAGATGAACAGGTGAAAACAGCCCTTTCAAAAGCCAAAAACACAGTGTCAATGGAACCAGATGGTGTCCCAGGCTGCGTCTTGCACGAACTACAAAACAAACTAATACCCCACCTGAACATGCTGTTCAACCTCAGCCTCTCCACAGGCTATGTGCCCATAGAATGGTGCACAGCAACGGTTATTCCTCTCCACAAAGGAAGTGCCACAACTGACCCTTGTAACTATTGCCCCATAAGCCTGACTAGCCTGATCTGCAAGGCTATGGAGCGCATCATCATGGAACTCATTAACAAAGACATTGGGAACCTCCAAACACTTGACCCGACCCAGTTCAGCTTTGTTGAGGGCAGATCATGCCTACTAAACCTGGTTGACTTCTTTGAGACAGTCACCAAGGCCATAGATGAAGGAAAGGTGGTTCACACAGCCTACCTTGAGCTCACCAAGGTTTTTGACACCATTCCACACTCAGGTATTACAGAAAAACTCACCAGCCTGAACATAAACACTTATGTCACGAGATGGGCTGCCAACTGGTTTACAGACAGAACTCACACGGTAAGAATAGCAGGCTCCAGGTCCGACTCTAAACCAGTCACAAGTGGTGACCCACAAGGCCCGGTCCTGGGACCCCTACTGTTTGGCATATACTTCTCAGAAGTACAGGCAAACACAGGAGGACTATGACTAGCCAAGTTCATCGATGACTGCAAACTGGGAGCCATAATTGACTCTCCGGCTGACACGGACATCCTCCAAAATGGCCTTACTGAGACGGACACCTGGTGTCGAAGTCATGGCCTCAAGCTAAATTCCAAAAAATGCATAGTCATCCCATTTGGGAAAAACAAACCACCCACGAATTGCCACATAGGTGGCAGCCCCCTTAATACAGAAGATGTAATAAGAGATCTGGGGACCCAGGTAGACAGTAATCTCTCCTTTGACAATCATATTACCAAAGTAGTTAGGAAATCCTTCTACGTGGCCCATCTAATTACTAAAGGGTTTGCATCTAGAAATAAAGAAGTTATAGTGCCCCTCTACTTGTCACTCATTAGACCCATCATAGAGTACAATGCCCCATTTGGGATGTACCTCACAAGACACTTCCAATAGCTGGAAAAAACACAAAAGTACCTCACCAAGAGGATTACTGGCCTCAAACATATGTCCTATGCAGCCCGACTGAAAAATCTCCGGCTGTACTCAGTGGTATATCTCTTACTCATAGGTGATCTCTGCCTGACTTACAAAGCCATGTCCAACTCAGAATTGATGGACATGTTCCACCTAAAGAAATCCAATTCACTGTGAGCCACGTGCTCTAGTGAGTTAAACCTCACCACAACAATAAATAGAACATGTTGGAGGAATAGATTCCTGTCACAGAGACTCCCCATGCTTTGGAACAAAATTCCAAATTACATCAGGCAGAGCCCCTCACTAACACTCTTCAAGAGAAACCTTGATGAGTGGATGGGTAACAGAAAATACACCCCTAGAATCACTTCATTGGCTGTACTTGACAGAGGATCAGTTAATTAATCAATGGGATGGCGAAAGCTGACACACTCTGGCTAGGCTTATAAATGCCCTTGCGCAGATAGCCTAGTACCTACCTATGAACCTATGAATCTATTGAGCTGATCCAGATTCATTTAATAGCTTGGGTGTTGGAGGAACCACTTGAGGGATGGGAGTGAGTATTTTATATGTGTTATTTATAGGAAAGGAAGTAGTGCTGTTCCACTGTAGAATGTTCCTTTATGGACAATCTGGAAGCATGTTTCATATGCATGGGGACTCAGAGACTAAGACACAAGAGACCTGCACTGCTGGATTGTGGAAGTATGCCTGCATGAACTTAGATGTAGAGGACATTGTACCATGCTTGTCAACCAACAATTGGAAAGCTGTAGGAGCACTAGAAAATCTCCTCACTCCACAAGATGATGACTGAAACTTCTGGCTTTTCTTTCACCCTTCAAACATCATCAAATGCTAGGAGAAAGAGATAAGGCAATTGACTGATCATGGATGAATCTTAATGATCAAAGGGGGGGGCAATAACTGAAGATGAACAAGGTATTGGAGATAAGTGCAAATTACTAGTTGTAGGAGAGGAAATGTGTAAGAAAAAGACTATTAAGAACTAAGATAAAGATAAAACCAGAAAAAGCAGAGATAGAAATCAGCAGGAATGTGGTATTTGCAAGGAGACAAAAAGATGGGAAAGTTATCATCAAGAAAAATGAAATAACTGAAGAAATTGCTCCTGATACAACTTAAAATGTGATGGTGGGGAGTTTAGGAAAAAAAATGAGAAGGGTTATGAAGAGATATGGATGATTTTGCATGAGAAGTTATATAAGGTATAATAAACAGGAGCAGAACGATGGAAGAGATAGAAGGAAAAAGAGCAGTATAGAAATTAGAAAGGATAAGGAAAGGAGAGGAAGAACCACCCCAAATTTCTCTTAATAATCCATTTTCTGTAATAACACCCTTTTCTAAGGTGCAGCTTTTTTTGTTTCGGTCTCCCACTCCTATACATAACTTACACATGGCAGTGTTTATTTTTTATTTTTTATTTTTATTTTACATTTGTTTACCGGGATAGTCCGACTGGACACAGGTCCATTTTCAGCGGAGGCCCAGGGAGAAAAGCTCCAAGTATCATTTACAAAATGGGTAAAGCAAAAAAGCTCCAAGTATAATTTCCAAAATAGTTCAAGGAAGAAGTACAATGCAGGGTCTGTGTTATACATAACAATTTCATTTATATAACAATCTTATGAAAATATCAAGTAAGTATAAAGTCATGACACAAAGGAATAGGTAAAGGCAATATTTTTTGTTCAGACAGTAATTACAGTTGTCCATGTAAGTAAGATACAGCTAGCATAGGGATTGTTGTTGCTTTGAAAAGGTTGTGAATGTTAACTAATACGGTGAAGTTTATGGAGATTTAAAGGTTTATTCCTTTAGAGGATGGTAGTTGCTAGTTTTGACAGAGAAGTTAGCAGATTATTAGTGTGGCTTACCCAGGGGAGTAGCATGAGCAGA
Organism: Protopterus annectens; assembly: GCF_019279795.1. Taxonomy (NCBI): domain Eukaryota; kingdom Metazoa; phylum Chordata; order Ceratodontiformes; family Protopteridae; genus Protopterus; species Protopterus annectens. Next base: position 233,921,954 of record NC_056735.1, on the reverse strand, counting down.
GCCAATTGTTAGTATAGTGGTTTTTAAGGTTGTGTTTGAATATTTTAGTTGAGGTAGTAGAAGTTTTGTGGCCTGGTAGAGCATTCCAAGCTTGGGCAATTGTACAGGCAAACAGAGATTTACCTGCTTCATTTTTGTGTCTAATAACCTTTATTAGGTTCTGGTTACTGGATCTTAACTCTCTGGAGCTGGTATATTGCTGAATTAGATGTTGGATTGCCGGGTTTAAATCTGATTGGTAAAAGAGTTCCTGTGCTGTTGAGATTTGATTGAATAGTAGTGCATGTGGCAGTTCAAGCCATTTGAGTTGCTTTAGAGATAAGTAGTGATGGGACCTATGTGTGGATTCTGTGGCAAACTTGGCAATCTTGTTATAGCATGTTTCCATTTTATTTAGTTCTTTTTGGTTCAGGTTGGTTAGTATGGGGGAGGCATAGAGCAATATAGACAGGAGATGGGTTCTAGTGATAGTAGCTTTGGTTTGTTTAGTCATGAATTGTTTTTTCTATAGAGAAGTCCTAGTTTTTGTTGACTTTATTGATAGTCTGGGCTCTATGGATGTCAAATTTTAGCTGGTTGTTGATTTCAACACCTAGTAGTTTTGTATGTGATGTAGGTTTTATTTGGATATCACCTTTGGCTATTAAGTTAAAGTTCTCATTTAAAGGATGGAGTCTGCCAGGTTTAAAGAGGATCAGTTTTGTTTTGTTTGGATTGAGTATAAGTTTGATGTTGGCAAACCAGGTTTCAGCTTGGGAGAAGTTAGTTTGGGTAAGGGAGTGTAGTTTGTTTATCGTGGGGGTGGCACTTATAATTGTGGTATCATCAGCATACTGTACTACTGAGGCTTTGGGTAGGGTTGATGAGATGTCGTTGATGAAGAGGGAGAACAATAGTGGGATTAAGATGGATCCCTAGGGAACTCCTATAGAGACTGGCAGTAAGGAGGATAGTTTATCTTGCCACAGAACTGCTTGTTGCCTACCTGATAAGTAGTTGGTGAACCATTGTATAGTAGATGGGCATATGTTTAGTTTTGACATGGTTTGAAGAAGCATGTTGTGATTCACCATGTCAAAAGCCTTAGATAAGTCTAAGAAAATGGAGGATACAAATAGTCCTTTGTTCCTGTATTGGTTAATTATGTTGGTGTAAGAGAGAAGTGCAGTGGTAGTGCTGTGTGATGGTCTAAATCCATGTAGTGTATTGGAGAGGAGATTATGTTGTAGAAGGAACTGTATTAGCTGAGTGTGAACAACTTTTCCAGTATTTTGGATAAAGGGGATAGGATTGCAATTGGGCGGTAGTTGGTCAGTTCTAAGGAGGTCCCTCCTTTGTGAAGTGGAATGATGTGTGCAATGTTTCACAAGGTGGGTACTTTGTGTTCAGATAATGATCTATTGATGAGGATAGAGATAGGATAGGATATAGTTCCTGCTGCTATCTGGAGGAAATCATCAGGCAGCTTGTCTGCAGCTAGGGTGGTTGGTTTTAGTTTCTTAAGTAATTTTGATATTTTCTTGGTAGGGACTGGCTGCAGGGAGAAGGTGGTAGGGGTGTTTTGGTTATTCTGCTGTGTTGGAGTGGTTAGTTGTGTTGGTGTGTTTGTGTTTATTTGGGCATTGGAGAGTTTTAGTACTGTATCTGTAAAGAAATTGATAAATTGGGTGGGGATATTGGTTTCATTATTTGGTGGTACAGGGGTAGGGGTGGAGGCTTTTCCTGGGTAGAGTATTCCTGCTATGGTAGTCCAGAATATTTGGAGGTTGTGGGCAATTTTTACTTGAAGTTTTCTGTAGTAGTTGGTCTTGTCTGCTTTAATTTGTCTTTTGGCTTTGTTTCTAAGTTCCAAATCATTTTGTCTTAGGGTAGGGGTTTTGTTTTCTTGATATAGTGTCCAGCTTTTATCCCTATCTTTCATGGCAGTTTTAGTATCCTTTGTGAGCCATGGGGCGTACTTGTTTTTTATCCTGATGGTTCTGGAGGGTGTATGGAATTTCAAGATATCTAGGAAAGTGGAATTAAAGTATTGTACAGCCTCATCTAATGGTAGGTGTTTAAGGGGAGTCCAATTGCAAGATTGTAGTAATTTGTTAAAATCAGCTGCTATGAAGTTTCTTTTGTTATGTATGACCCTAAGTCTGGGCTGATTGATGTGTTGGTTGGATCTGTTCCTAATTAAATAGGTTGGTTGGTGGTCACTTAGACTGTCTGGGAGAGTCCCTGACTGTTGTACAAGAGTGGGATGGGATGACAGTATCCAGTCTAGGATGGACTGACGTTTGGTTGTTTTGTCGGTTCTGGTGGGGGTATGTATTATCTGGGTGAACCCTTGGAGGTTAATGTGGTTAGAGGGGTTGTGGTTGGAGAAAGTGAGCCAGTCCATGTTAAAATCTCCTAGTAGTATGGTTTTATGAGGAAGGGAGTTAGAGATACAGTTTAGTAAGTTTTCTGTTGAATTAATGTTATTGCCTGGAGGGAGGTAGGCTCCTGCAATGATAATTTGTTTGTGGGTGTTTAGTTTAAATTTGGCTAGGATAATTTCTATGTCTTTTACATCCAGGTTATCACAGTCAAACTGCTCTATAGTAAGATGGTTTTGGAATAATATTGCTACCCCTCCACCTTTTTTGTCTAATCTATCTTCCTAATAATACTGTAACCAGGTGCTATGATCTCATTGTTCTGATGATGTGGTTTAAGCCAGGTTTCAGTTAGTATAACTATCTCTGGTTTGTATAAGGCTAATAGGGCATGAAGGTCCTGAGCTTTGTTAAGTCCTGAACTTTCTTAAGTATGCTTCTTATATTTATGTTTAAGAAGAGGAGAGATGAGGTGGGTTGGTTATATGTTAGGGTTAGATGTGGTAGTTGGTGTAGGTCCTGGACTGGGGTGTATATCACCGCAACAAGTGAGTGTTAGTAGTAGGTTATGGTATAGTTTGGTTAACTTGTTTAGTATTTTATATTGCTTTTGATAGGAGAAAGGGTTGTTTTTTAGTTTCAGGTGGAAGTACATATAGGAGTGTGGTTCACAGGAGGTAAGGTCATTGGGAGTAATTGTGGAGCATTTGAGCTGATTGTGATTAGTTATGGGCTCAGTTTGCCATGGTGGTGGGTTACTGGAATGGAGTAGGATATGGTAGGAGGACAGAAGGGAGAGTAGGAGTAAGGTAAGTGTAGTGGATGGATAGATTAATGTTTGTAGTAGAGAAGTGTTGTGTGCTTTGAGCATCATTTTTATTGTGGTGTAAGTGGTATTAAAGTCGAGATGGATTTGTTTCTGTGTGTAGGGTGGGGTATGTATGAGTGAGGGTGAGGTGGGAGGAGGGGTTTGTGATTGATTGGAGAGAAATGATAGGATAACTGGGATGTGTGAGAATTGCCAGTTGGTGTGGTGTTTAGCTATAAGTTACAGTAGCCCAGGGGTGGGTGGGAATGGGGGCAGGGGACTGAAGTGAGCACAGCAAACGAAGCAGGGCAGCACAGTCTAAAGAATCAGCAGCAGTAGTCAAGGAAAGCAATCAGTGGGAGTAGTAGGGGAATTCAATAGAAGAGAGATCTAAGCTATAGTGTTTACTGAGATACTGTTACAGTAATGGTCAGCTTGAGATTTGTAACACAAATCTATGGGAGGGATATTAAGAGACCAAGCTAGGAGTTAGGCTACAGGGGTCGCTATAGAGGACCTGGTAGGGAAAGGAGTGATAAGGAGTGGAGAGTCTAGTTGAGAGCTGTTTGAGTGAAGAAAGGGTGATTCAAGCTATGGCTAGAGAGCAATGGAGGTTTGAGGGTCAGTTATTAATAAAGATGGGTGAGCAATGGAGGGGAAAGCCAAGAGAAAGACTAGATGGCTGCAGTAGAGCTATTTAAAGGTTGAGGTATGAGGGTTAGAGGGAAGGAGAGGGGTTTTAATGGCCAGGGAGAACCCAGATAAGGGGGCAAACAGTGATGTTGTTGATGCTGACCAGGAGTAATACTTTAACAAGGCTCACAGAAGTCAAAAGCAAGACAGGGTAACTTATGCTTGTTATATAACATGCGTTGTTCAAGGACTGCACTTTTGCTAGAGATGATGTCTTCTGGTGAAGCAGCACACCTAAAGGGCATTTGAGACCTTCAGCTTTTGCAGGTTTATTAGAAGCTTGATTTAAGAGGCAGGGACATTGTTCAGGGACTGCACTTTTGCTTTAGATTATGTCTTCTGATGAAGCAGTATACCTAAAGGGTGTGTGAGACATTCAGCTTTTGCAGGTTTATTAGAAGCTTGATTTAAGAGGCAGGGACATTGTTCAGGGACTGCACTTTTGTTGGAGATGATGTCTTCTGGTGAAGCAGCACACCTAAAGGGTGTGTGAGACCTTCAGCTTTTGCAGGTTTATTAGAAGCTTGATTTAAGAGGCAGGGACATTGTTCAGGGACTGCACTTTTGCTGGAGATGATGTCTTCTGATGAAGCAGCACACCTAAAGGGCATTTGAGACCTTCAGCTTTTGCAGGTTTATTAGAAGCTTGATTTAAGAGGCAGGGGTGTTGTTCAGGGACTGCACTTTTGCCGGAGATGATATCTTCTGGTGAAGCAGCACAAGTAAAGGGCGTGTGAGACCTTCAGCTTTTGCAGGTTTATTAGAAGCTTGATTTAAGAGGCAGGGACATTGTTCAGGGACTGCACTTTTGCTGGAAATGATGTCTTCTGGTGAAGCAGCACACCTAAAGGGCATGTAAGACCTTCAGCTTTTGCAGGTTTATTATAATCTTGATTTAAAAGGCAGGGACATTGTTCAGGGACTGCACTTTTGCTGGAGATGATGTCTTCTGATGAAGCAGCACACCTAAAGGGCGTGTGAGACCTTCAGCCTTGATTTAAGAGGCAGGGACATTGTTCAGGGACTGCACTTTTGTTGGAGATGATGTCTTCTGGTGAAGCAGCACACCTAAAGGGAGTATGAGACCTTCAGCTTTTGCAGGTTTATTAAAAGCTTGATTTAAGAGGCAGGGACCTGGACAGTGTGTAACACCACCGTGTTGGGGTTGGGAGGATATGTCAGAGCAGTAATCTTTACCTCTGCAGGAACTTGTGCATGGATGTGCATGGATATGTATAACAGCTTGAACCTGTTTGGTTCTATTTAATACAGCTTTTGATTCTTACATTCGTTAAAAACACAGTGGCAATCTTGTGCACATATCTGTTGATGTAAACACAGTTCTGCTGATTTCTTACTCAGTGTGCATGCTCACACTGATTGACCCATTTTGCTTCTCTGCTGATTGATCCACTTTGTTCATCTCCCTCCCAAAATTCCCTAGGCACCCCACACATCATCACATTTATGAACCTTACTCTATGCCTATAATCCCTCACATGCCACGCTGTCTTAAAGTAATACCATTATTTACCATCGACAGCAACAGTACAACTAAATGTCGATTAATTCCCAACAGAATCTATCTGTTCATATATTATCGCTGCTGCAGCAGTCTTAGCTATATGAGTTATAGCCTGCTGAGGATATAACAGCTGATCAGCTTCCAAAGCATCAGGTCAGTCTAGCAACTTGATATGAGCCGGCTAAAAAAGAAATCTGGGCATGAAGCCCTTCAGAGTTTTACTGCCACCGAAGAGTATGCTCCTCTGAGGCATTTCAAAATGGATGGTCGGCTTCTGCTTTCTTTTCCTGGGCAGATAAGTTCTCTTTGGGGGAAAAACCTTCCATTTTCTTAAATTTATTGCAGATTTTTTACTTTCCTTTTCAGTAAAATTATTCGAAAGCTAGGACTGTTGTGTTTTAATAGACTGTTTTGAGAATGTAACATTCTTTTAAATGGAGCACTCTTTAATGGCAGTTTAAAAGTAGTATAAATTAACTAAAAACATATTTTTTGTGGAAAAATTGTATTTTGCTGTGTGTGTGTGTGTGTGTGTGTGTGTGTGTGTGTGTGTGTGTGTGTGTGTGTGTGTGTGTGTGTGTGTGTGCATGCGTGCATGCGTGTGTGTGTCTGACTGTCAAAAAAGTAAAGTTTTGTGGACTAGTAGTTTTATAGGCATTTGTTCCTCTTCTTCTATAGGAAAGAGGCATCATTTCAAGTCTGACCACAGAACAGATTGCCAATCCCATGGTTGGTCCTTCTTCCAGCCATGAAAAGATAAACTTAAGCAAACAGCTTTTGCCACCACAGCAGGCTTGCAATTTATCTCTGCTGCAGGTGGGTGACTCTACTCTGGCCATTTGTTGTACTTCAGACTACTCATCTTTTACCCTGGATCCCTCTGGTGTTGCACCTACAGTCATTATGACACTATGGACTACAGCTGTTGAAGAGTCCCCCCAGTGGGTGAGGGAGAGCTACTCTTGTCGGTCCTAGGAGATGAACAAGAGGTTTCCCTATTGTGTCAGAATGATGTGCCAATCCCTGGGGAAGCAGCAGTCACCATTTATAACATGGTTGGCCTCATTTTTCCTGTCAAAAAGAAATAGAAAACAAAGCCGTATCTAATCCTCTTCAAATGGCTTTAGATAGGAGTAGTTTACTGGGACTGGCTCAGGGTTTAATTCAAGCTATTGATCCTTCTTGTAAAGTATTTTTGATAAAAGAAAGAGACATTCCTCTTTTCCTGAAAAGATTCAAGATTCTGAATCTGAACAGGAAGATACAGGGGACTCCGAGGTGGGCTCAATTTCTGGTTCTGTCTATGTGGGGGGATCTCTTTCTCTGAGACTGTTGCTAGAATATGACAGTGTTTTCTGTATGAGAACACTGATGTTTCTCAATCCCTCAGACAATAAAGTTCTTACTGAAGGACTTTCCAGAACCTACACCCATTCCTCCAATCCTGTCTGCTTTAGAGGATGTGTGTCTTACTCTCTATAATTTTCCTGATAGTCAGCCAGCTGCCCCTAAAAAGGTGAATAGGATGTGTAAAGCTCCTCAGTCTTTTAAATTTTTAAAGACTATTCTGAAATCTGACCCAGCAGCTATAGCCTTAGTTGACTACACTGATGCTAAGAACTCGGTTAATTACAATCCTACTCTATCTAATAAGGATGGGAAAATTATTGATAATTATTTGAAAAAAGGGTATACTTCTGCAACGCTGATTTTCAGAATTTGAAATTGTCAGGCTCATATGTTAAAGTTTGTTCTGATAAATTGTGAAAGTATGAGGAATGCTTTATCTACAGTTTCTTCTTTTGAAGAAAAATCTGCTTTAAATAACTTATTTTTTTCTGTTGCACAGGTCACTACTCATTGTTTCCAGTGTGTGTGTGTGTGTGTGTGTGTGTGTGTGTGTGTGTGTGTGTGTGTGTGTGTGTGTGTGTGTGTATTACTCTGTTGATACTTCTTACAGGTCTGTGACCCCTGGTATTGCTTTAAGGAGGTTTGCTTGACTGCATTCTCAGAACCTCTCAGATTATGTAAAAAATGAGATTTAAAATGCTCCCTTGGACAGAGATTTAGTGTTTGGCCCCTTTGTTGCAGAGGCAATCAAAAGGTGTGATGAAAGGTGAAGCTGATCCAGGGAATCTCTAAGATTTTTCAGCCCTCCTTTTTCACATTATCCAAGGAATTTTCATTCTTCTCATCCAGTTTTGGCAAAAAACAGAAAAGAACAGTCTAAACAGAATACAGGTAAACAGATGTTTATGAAGTGGCAAGGGGGTTCCAAAAAGAATTCTTAAATCTCCCAACACAAAGGACAGTCCAACAACTCACAACACACACACACACACACACACACACACACACACACACACACACACACACACACACACACACACACACTGTGGCCCCTTTTCCCTTCAAGAAAGTCAGAATCTCTATTTTTCTATTTGGTGACAAATTGTTTCAGACAAATGAGTTCTGATAATTCTTCATCAGGGTTATAGATGGCAGTGGGAGGAAATTCCTCCTTTCCATGGGGGGGGGGTCATTCCTCATCCTGAAGATCAGACTGTTTTCTTTCTACCTGTTCTTCTTCACATGCTCTGCCAGGGATTGATAAAACCACTTCCTCCTTCTAGGGTGGGAAAGGGGTTTTATTCAAGGATATTCCCATTGTCAAAAAAGACAAATGCTTGAAGACCAGCTCTGGATTTTCTTCACTAAACTTGTTTGGGTTAATGCCCAAATCCAAAATGATGTCACTTCACAACCTATTACCTCTTCTTCTACTTTCAAGTTTCCTGGTAACACTAGTCATAAAAGACGCTTATCATCACATCCAAATTCATCCAGACTTCAGATGTTTCTAAAGGTTTCATGTGTCTGGATCACATTATCACTTCTCTGCCTTACCCTCTGGACTATCCACTGCACTAAGTGTGTTCACAAAGTGTCTAGCTCCAGTTATATAATTATAGCTCATTGCAGGCTACAGGGTATCCACATTTTTCCATAGTTAGATGACTTACTTAACTTTGTAAAATGTCAAAATATCAGGAATCTCTCTCATTGGTGAAAAATCTCTTGCACAAGCAGAGATTCCAAGAGAACAGTCAAAAGTCTATCTTAACTCCCTCACACAAGATTATGTTCCTGTGATGTCAACTGGACACCTCAGTTCAAAGAGCTTTTCTTTCACAGGAAAAATAGATCTTTATTTATATCTATTTCTAAGGTTTTCCACCCAGAGTCTGGTCACTGCAAGGGAATACCTTAGTATTTTGGGTCTCATGGCCTCTATTATTCTCATGATACCTTTGTCAGACTCCACATGAGAAAGATACAGTGGTATCTGAAATCTCTTTAGTCCCGGCATCTTTTGATACCCCAGTGCTTGAGTTTGTCAGAAGAGAAATATTTTTGTGGAGACAACAGTTATCCTTAAATCCAGGTTTCCCTTTCTCCCTTCCTGCTCCAAAGCAGTCAGCCACCACAGACACTTCAGACTTTGCTTGTGGAGCAGTTTCAGGAGGGATAAAAGTGCAGGGTGTATGGGACACCAAGGACAGATAAATGCACATAAATATCAAGGAAATGTTTGTTCAGATCAAGGCACTCCACTCTTTGAACCATCTTTGGTCCCTGGAATCTCTTCAAGTGGTTTCAGACAATACCATAATCATGCGGTACATCAATGAGCAAGGCAAAACCAGGTCATACCCACTTTGCAGACTAGCCATGTTAACTTGAAATATAGCTTCACAGCATACTTTCCCTCTACAGGTGTCCTACATTCCATCAGGGCAAAATTATGTGGCAGTCAACCTGAGCAGGACCAGAGAAGACCCTTACATATGGAAACTAGATCAGAGGATCTTCCAAAATTTGATCTGCTTGTGGGGAGTTCCTCAATAGACCTCTTTGACTCCTCTCTGAAGAATCAGCTAGCAAAATTATGTTCCAGTACTGCATGCAAGAAGACCTGGAAGGCAGATGCCTTTTCTTTTCTTTGGATTGGAATGTTGCTGTACGCCTTTCCACACTTTCCACTAATATCCAGGGTACTACTGAAGATTCAAAAGGAATCTCCAAATATCATTGTGGTGACTCTCTTCTGGCCTAGGCAACTCTGTTTCTCCCTTCTGTTGCTCATCTTGTGTATCTGAATAAGATGATCAGGCTTGGGTGTTTGTTTAAGTAGTTTATTACATGCAAACACATCAGGATGGATCGCAGAAACATTAAACTTAAAATGAACTAACTAACTGACTGACTGCTACACACATACATGCTTTCACTCTGGCTGCTCACTCAAAAATGGCACTCTTGCTTCCATGTGCTCAGTACTTATATGCACATGCCCACTGACTTGAATGGTTCTAAAAGGTACATCACACACTACATCCTCTCTCTTTACTGAGCGCTCTCACATTGACAATGACATTTGAATAGGTATGCAGTTATACAGACAATAATAAGAAAAACAACATTCATGTCCAGGTTGTCATGTATCTGGAACTAGGTCTGGAAATGTGACCTGATCTCGTAATGTAATAGTTAGAACTGGGTTTAGCAACAGGGACAGTCACTGGAAAGTGTTCTAAATCAGGACTCTCAGGGATTTTCTCAGGTAACAGAGATTGCTGACGGAAAGCTGCTTTGCTGTTTTTAGCACATGGAACCAACAAATTACTCCTGATTGGTAATGTTGTTCTGGTTTGTCTCAATATAAGTCTCTGAGGAGGTAAACCAAGATGATCATCACGAAGAATGTTTCTGAGATTAAGCAAGTTTAGAAAGACATTAGTATTGTCATGTCTGGATCTCTCTAACAGCTGTTTTGCACTTTGAACTGCATAATCAGACAAGCCGTTTGACTGCAGGTATTCAGGACTACTCATAATATGAACAAAGCCCCATGTTTCAGCAAATATTTTGAACTGCTGACTTGTAAACTTTGTACCATTGTCAGAAATAACTCTGTGCAGACTACCACGGACAGAAAAATGTCTCTTCAACTTAGCTATGACAGCATTGGATGTTAGGTTAGGAAGAAGGTCAGTCTCGAACCAATTTGAATAAGAGTCCACTAACACCAAGTAATGACAACCATTCCACTCAAAGATATCTGTGGCTACTGTCAACCAAGGTAGTTCAGGAACCTGGCTTAACTGAAATGGCTCTTTCTGTTGATGTGGTTTTGTGCTATTACATACAGAACAATATGAAAGTACTTTCTCAATATTTTTTGACATAGAAGGCTGAAATACTAGTCCTCTCACCCTTCTTTTGGTAGAATCAGTTCCTGGGTGGCCATGATGCAAGATCTCAATATACTTTTATTGCAAACATTTTGGAAGAATCACTTCTGGGCCTTTAATGATGATACCACTGTTTGAAAAAAATCTCATCTCTGTATGGAAAATGTTGTTGCACATCTACTGGTAAACAAGATTGCTATGAAGGCCATCCTTGATTCTGACAAAGAGGTTGAGCCTTTGGAGAATTCGATCTGAAGTTGTGTGACTTCTAAGCTCATCAAGACATGTGGAAGAAAAATTTCTCACTTTTGTGACTTCAAAATCAGGTTGCTCATTGTCATGCTGTTCTGTGGATTTTCTGGGCGATTGAGATAAAGTATCAGCAAGATAAAGAAGTTTGCCTTTCGTATAAACAAGATTGAAATTCTACTTTTGCAATTTGAGCATCATGTGGTGCAGTCTTGCAGGAGCTGTGTGCATTGGCTTTCTTAAAAAAGTGACTAAAGGCTAGTGGTCATTTTCTATCTAGACAGGTTGGTCATTAATATAATCATGGAACTTCAAACATGCAAACACAATCGCCAAGAGTTCTTTCTCAGTCTGGACATACTGCATCTTGGTTTAGGTAAGAGTTCTCGATGCATAGGCTACTGGTCTACCCTTATAAAGAATGACTGCACCTAAACCAAAACTTAGAAGCATCACAGGGAAGAGTAACTGGTTTGTGAACATCATAGTGGCTCAATGTAGGTGGACTAGCAATTTTCTGTTTTAAGACATCAAATACTCTTCGGTGTTGTTATGATCAGGAACAGGTAACATCTTTGCATGTCAGTTCTCTTAGTGGTGCTGAAAGTTGACTCAAATCTGGAATGAACTTGCCTAAATAGTTGTCCATGCCAAGAAAATGCTGTAAGGCTTGGATATTGTCTGGAGCTGGCATCTCAAAAATTGCTGTTAACTTGGAAGGATCTAGTTGTAACCCTGAACTGGTAAACAAATGACCCACATAACTAACTTCTTGTAGCCTAAATTTACACTTCAGAGGATTCAGTTTAAGATTCACTTCACAGACTCTTTCCAAAACTTTCTTGATGTTTCTATCATGTTCGACTTCACCATTGCCTCCTACTAGAATATCATCTACTATAATAGCACATGGATAGCCAGAAAAAAATTGTTCCATCGCACATTGAAAGACTTCAATGGCAGAATTTATTCCAAATGGCACTCTCAAAAATGTGTGCCTTATGAATGGTGTACTGAATGTGGTTAGCAATGAAAATTTTTGATCAAGCAAAATTTGCCAAAATGAACATTTTGCATCTAAGACAGAAAAAACAGTGTCATTTGGCATAAGGGCAGCAACCTCCTCAACTGTGCACATAGGATGATAAGTTGTTTTAGAGCTTTGCTCAACTATCTTGGATCAATACATATTCTGATATCATCTGAATTTTTTTATGAGCTACTACCTTGGAGGATACCCATTCAGTTGGTTCTTACACTAGACAAATTACTCCTAGCTGCACCATTTTGTCTAACTCAGCTCTGACTCTGTTCTGCATAACTACTGGAACTTTCTGTGCTTGTCTGAAAACTGGGCTGACCTCTGGGCCTAACTTTATGGAGTACACAACTGGGAGTTTGCCTAATTTGTCTGCAATAATATCAGCATACTCAGAAAAAAATAGTTTGGGCAAATCTGAGCTGTTCTCATTCAAGCTTATACGGTGGACTTCTTTCTTAAATGAAGCAGTCCCATTTTCAAACTGTCTCTGAGGCCTAATAATGACTGCATGTGTCTCTTGACTACGTAAAACTGAAGGTCATAGCTGGTCCCAGCAGAGTAACATGAAAGCACTACTGAGCCTTTGGTCTGAATTTCTTCAACACCATAAGCAACCAGCTTCACACACTTTTCCAAATCAAGCTGTTCTGTAGCTGTTACTCTAGCAAATGTTTCCACTGACATAACATTGCACTTTGAACCAGTATCTACTTTGAGCTCTATGAGTCTCCCATTAATCTGAACAGTACAAAAGATTTCATTATTTGCCCACTAATCTACTGCATTGACTGTTTCACCAAGCACAGACACACCATCAACATAAAAAGTAGGGTTGTGGCTTTCTAACTGATGAACTTGCCTCTTTGAATGGTCTCTTTCAATAAAAAATGTGCCTTATTTGATTTACAAGACCTTTTGAAATGATTCCACTTATTGTATGAATGGCACTGCTGACCAAATCTAAGCACGTTTCTCGTTTGGGCTCATGGTTACCACCACAATTACGACAGTTGACTATGAAGCTTGTTACATGTTTTGCTGAGTCACCTGTGTGCTTTTCTGCATGAACCCTTGGCCTCACTGAAGTTGCTCTGGTTTTTCCTGGAGCTTGGCCTGTGACTGTTGCTCTAGCTTGGGCTGTGGCAGCCACACCCTTTGGCCTGTATCTTTTAACCTTGCACTGCATATTATCTACATTGGCACTAGAAGAAGCCACTTGCATGTTTTCCTCATTTGCAAGCATATTTGTGTGACTTTCTGTAAGCTCATAAATCTGACAAATCTCAATGGTCTTGTTCAACATTAAATCCACTGTCTCAAAGCAAAATCTTTCTCACTCTGGCATTATTAATACCACACACAAGCCAGTCTTTTAAAATCTCAGATCGCCAAATCTGTACGTTCTAGCCTTATTTCTCAAGTTGGTTATATATGCTGCCAAAGTTACACCAGGCTTTTGATCTCTTATGTAAACTAAATATCTTTCCATTGTAACATTTGTTTGGGGATCACAAATTTCTTTAAATTTATGTTTTAAGCACGTTTCAGCCAGTACCACAAATATGCCGGTCTTCCCTCTCCCCTGCAAACATAACAGGTACATACACAAATGAACGCTCTCTTTCAATGGCTTCTGAACCAGTGAAATTAAGCAGAATAAATGCCTTTGTATGTGCCTCTTTATCAGAAAAAGCAGTCTGTATGAAAATATCATATTCATGCTCACTCCAATTTTCTGCAGTATTATCAAACACAAGCAGACTTGTCTGTGAAATCCTTCTGCCATGCCAGCAATTATACTTTAAACACAATGCAATCTTGGCCCTTGTAATTATGTACAAACATGCATACACACCGGGTACTTGTAATAATATTCAAATGCACAATAATCTCTTTGAAAGGCTGTACTTTGCAAAATATTCTTTGAAATAACTGTACTTTGTGAAATAGCTGCACTATAATACTGCACACACTTAGGTGCATAGGTTAATAGGTACATAGGCTGGTACTAGGCTATCGGCCCTAGGGCCTATACAAGCCTAGCCATAACAATTCCCTGGATATTTCTTCCCACAATATTTACTTCCCTGGACCCCTGTCTAGCAGGGTGACTGACATGATCCATGGGGTGAATTTCCTATCTCCCATCCAATCATCAAATTTCCTTTTGAAGATGGCCAAGGAGGTGCTCTGCTTGACATGTATGGGCAGTCTATTCCAGAGTATGGGGAGTCTCTGGTTCAGGAACCTATACTCTAGCATGTTTTGTTCATTGTAATGACAAGGTTTAGATCCCTGAAGCATGTGGTTCTGATGGATTGGGATTTCTTTAAGTGGAGCATGTCCAACAGCTCAGGGTTTGACATGGCCTTGTATGTTAAGCAGAGATCACCTCTATGAGTAGACAATATGCTACAGAGTATAGCTGGAGTTTTTTTAGATGGTCAGCATATGGCATCTGCTTTAGGCTTGTGATTCTTTTAGTGAGGTATTTCTGCGGCCTTTCCAGCTGTTGCAGATGTCTTGTGAGGTACATACCAAACGGGGTGTTATACTCTATAATGGGTCTAATGAGGGATGAGTACAGTGGGACAATGACCTCCTTTTTTCTGGATGAAAAGCCCTTAATGATGAGGTGTGTCACATAGAAGGATTTCCTGACTGCTGTGGTGATATGGTTATCAAAGGTGAGACCACTGTCCACTTGTGTCCCTAAGTCTCTCATCACACTTTCGGTGTTTAGTGTACTACCACCTATGTGGTAATTCATGGGTACATTAAGCATTAAGCTTAAGCCCATGGCTCTGGCACCAAGCATCTGTTTCTGTAAGGCCCTTTTGTAGAATAGCCACATCATTTGGGGATTCAGTAATGGCTCCCAGTTTGCAGTCATCTGCAAACGTTATTAGCCAGAGTCCCTTAGTGTTGGCCTGTACTTCAGAGAGGTAGATGCCAAACAAGAGCAGTCCCAGGACTGAACCCTGTGGTACTCCACTTGTCACTTGTCTGGAGCTGGATGTGGAGTCAGCTACTTGCCAGCTGGCAATCCATCAAGTGACATAGGGATTTATGCCCAGCTTAGTAAGTTTATCATGATTCCAGAGTGGAGGATGGTGTCAAAGGCCTTGGCGAGGTCCAGATAGCCTGTGTGTCCCACCTTACCCTCATCCACAGCTCTGGAGACTGATTTGAAGAAATCAATCAGGTTCAGGAGACAAGGTCGTCCTTTCACGAACCCAAACTGGGTGGGGTCCAGTGTTTGAAGGTTGCCAATGTCTTTGTTTATAAGCTCCATGATAATGCATTCCATGCCCTTACAGATCAGGCTCGTCAGACTGATGGGATGGTAGTTCCCAGGATCCAAGGTGGATCTCCTCTTGTGAAGTGGGATAACTGTAGCTGTGCGCCACTCAGTGGGCATGAAGCCTGAGGTGAGGCTATGATTAAACATGACACTTAAGTGAGGTTCCAGTTCATTTTGTAGTTCATCTGGTCCCATGGATGCTGTATTCTTAGCGTTGGAGAGTGTGGTTTCTACCTGTGTGGCCGTGATTAACAGAATTTGGCAATCTTTTGGTATTGAGAATGGCCCTTTAGGGGGTGAGAGGGGGGTGAAGTTGGCACTAAATTGATCTGCCAGGATATTAGCAATATCCTTGGGATCAGTATATTTAATGCCATTCTGTTGTAGCTCAGAGCAGATCTGAGCATTGCCATTTAGATTCTTGACATAACTATAGTGCCTTGTGGTTGTCTTTAAAATCTTTGGCAATTTTATTTTTGTAACTAGCTTTTGAGGATTTTATGCGGGATCTCAGCTTCTTACTGATGTTGGTAAGGGAGTTTTTTGCATCCTGTGGCTTTCCTCTTTTCTGCAATAGTTTCTTCCTTCTGTTGTATAGTTTGTTTATGGCAGGGTCCACCAGATTGGGTTCCCTTTTTTGGAGGAGAGCATCTTGGTTCTATTTGGGATGGCATGATTCATGCACGAGTGGATGTGCTCGTACAGTGCCTTAGTGTAGGATTCAGCAGTTGAACTTTCAGACCCATCTGCATGGGTGCCATGAAGTTTGTCACTTCTGACTTGAGTAGCATGAAGTTGGCTTTGGAGAAGTTTTTTACAGAGGTTTCCTTACTGGAGGGTGGGATGTGGATGTCAAAGGTGATTTGCTTATGGTCAGACCTGACTAATGAGGGGGTGACCACTGGTGTGGAGCATCTATCTCCCATGTTGGTAATGACCAGGTCTAGGATATTGGAGCGAAAAAATGAAAAGACCAATGGTTAGACCACAGCTGAAGATAAAAATGGAATAATCCACTTCAGGAAATAAATCACTTGCAGCTTCACAGTAGTGCCCTTTATAAAACCAAAAGTTGTAACTGAGATGTAGTAGTCAAGGTAGGAAACGGTTCACTTGCAGTTTCACACAACTTTATTAAACAAGAGTAAGCGCTTTCGTGATCTAAGTCAGCTGATCGCTTCTTCAGACTCATAAAAACAGTTAAAACATTGGTATTTAAAATATGGTTCAACCAATGAAAACACATATAGAACTATGACATAGACTAATTAAAATTGCATACATCAGTACATTAATTTGCCATATATTTTGCATAAGATGAAATAAAATATACATATAACAGACACATTTTATGTAATAATCTATATTACTTAATGTTTTAGTGGTCTGGATTTTAAAAAAAGGTTTCAAGGAAACAGCATTGTTCAATCCAGGAGACCTATCTGCCTGAAGTAGTAAAATCCATCTTTGTTCGGCTTCCTCTACCTTATTCCTTATATCACCTCCCTTCTTACTTTTATTTATTATTTCTAAAACCATGAAATTAAAAATATGTTTCCGATCTTCTTCTTCCACATGTTTTGCTAAAGCACTTGTGTCTTTTTTATTTCTTATATCTCTAAGGTGTTCAAGGATACGTTACTTTAGACACCTATTGGTTTTGCCTATATAAAAGGCATGACAGACAGTGCAGAAGCTGAAATAAACCAAATGTTGTGTTCTGCAGTCAGCATAAAAATCTATATAAATTATAAATCCTAGTGTAGGATGTTTATATGTATATTTATTATATAAATAGTCGCATGCTGTACAATTTCTGCAAGGAAAGGTCCCCTGCCTATCAGATAGGATCATTCTTTCACAATGCTGTTTCCTACCTTGACTACTACATCTCAGTTACAACTTTTGGTTTTATAAAGGGCACTACTGTGAAGTTGCAAGTGATTTATTTCCTGACGTGGATTATTCCATTTTTATCTTCAGCTGTGGTTTAACCATTGGTCTTTTCATTTTTTTCGCTTGAGGTGTATACCAGGCGTTTATCCAGGTTTTGTTTTCTTTCACTATGATATTGGAGCCCCTGGTGGGACAATGGATTAGTTGATCCAGGGCATTGGAATTTATGAATTTCAAGAACCGTTGGGAAAAGGTGTTGGTACCCGAGTAGTTTTTCCAGTTAATGGCAGGATAGTTGAAATCACCCAGTATTAGGGTGTTTGGTTGCATCTTAATATTTTCCAGTATGTTTAGAAAGGTGTAGTGAGAATCTTGGGGCATGGTGGGGGATCTGTAGCAAGCTACAATTTGGATTGCAGTCTTACCTAGTGTCAGTTGCACCTGGAGAATTTCAGATGCATTGTGTTGGGCAACTAGCCTGTAGGTGTGAATATCCTTGGTGAATATAAACACTTCTCCATCTTTAGTGTTTCGGTCTTGGTTTAGTGGCCGAAAAGTGTGGTAAGAGTTGTAGCCTGGTATTATGGGGTGATCTCTAGAGCCTTGAACCAGGTCTCAGTTACTGCACATGTATCGATGTTCTCCATTTTTAGGAGTGCATCGAGAGAGAGTGCATTTTGAGGTTTAGACTTCTAGCTTTGAGTAGCATTACCTTCAGATTTTGCATGCTTGCATCTGTTATGGTGGTGGTTTTGTCCTTTGAACCTTGCCTAAAAAAGGTACTATAGGGGTGGCAAGAGCTTTAGCCAGTAACCTGAATCCCAGGGGTGACAGGTGCAGACCATCAGTGTGCCAGGGATGGCTTGCACCTGTCACCCTTAGGTTTTTGAATACTGGCTAAGGCTCTTGCCACCCCATAGTGCCTTTTTTAGGCAAGGCTCAAAAGACACACCCACCTCCATAGACAATACCAAAAACAAAAAACTAAGGGTAATGCTACTCATTGCCAGAAGTCTAAACATCAAGATGCACGCACTCGAGGCACTCCTCAGTATGGAGAAAATTGATATCTGTGCAGTAACAGAAACCTGGTTCAAGGCTCCAGAGAGCACCCCAGCACTACCAGGATTCAACTCATACCATTCTTTTCGACCCCAGAACTAGGACTGAAATACTAAAGGTGGGGGAGTATCCATTTTCATCAAGGATACCCACAACTCCAGGCTAGTGGCATTGCACGAGGCAGCGGAGACCATCCAGGTGAAACTAACAGTAAGTAAAACTGCTTTTCAGTTCATAGCCTGCTACAGATCACCCACCTTGTCCCAGGACCCCCACTCGGCATTCCCGAGAACATTGGAGAATATGAAGGTCTCACCAAACACCATGATATTGAGGGATTTCAACTACCCAAACATTGACTGGGAAAACTACTCAAGTCCCAACTCTTTTGCCAATGGCTCCTGGAGATTATAAACTCAAATGCCATGGAACAACTGGTCACCACTCCCACAAGAGGGGACAGCATATTGGACTTGGTCATCACCAACATGGGGACTCAATGTTCCACACCAAAGGTAAATCCCTCGTTGGCAAGATCAGACCATAAATGTATCACAATGGACATCCACATCCCGACCCCACCCCCAGCCAAGGAAACCACTGTGAAGAATTTCTCAAAAGTAAACTTCACACTTCTCAAGACAGAGGTGGAAAGTTTCAAAGCCCCCGGGCTAATGAAAATGCTACCCAAAACACAGAATCCTTTACAAATGCACTCTATGAGGACCTACAGGAATGCATAGATTGTGCCATCCCAAGCAAAACCAAGACTCACTCCTCCAAAAACAGGAGACCAGTCTGGTGGACCCTGGCCATAAATAAGCTATACAACAGAAGGAGGAAACTATTACATGACAAGGCAAAATCCCAAAAAGGGAAGGCATCCTTGATCAGTACTAGCAAGAAACTTCGATCCCTCATAAAATCATCAAAGACCAGCTTCGAAAGAAAAATCGCCAAAAACTCTAAAGATAATCACAAGGTGTTCTTTAGCTATGTCAAGAATCTGGGTGGCAGCTCTCAGATCTGCTCTGAGCTGGTGCAAAATGGCACAAAATACACTGAACCCACTGACATTGCCAACATCCTGGCGGACAGGTTCAGTGCAAACTTTACCACCCCTTCCCTCCAAAAAGGGCCAGTGTCTATCCCAGAAGAATGCAGTCCCCCAGACATCACAGACACACAGGTGAAAGCAGCCCTCTCCAAAGTAAAAAACACAGCATCAATGGGACCGGATGGTATCCCGGGCTGCGTCTTACACGAGATCCAAAATGAACTAAACCCCTCACATAAACTTACTATTCCAACTCAGCCTCACCACAGGATATGTACCCAAAGAATGGCGTACAGCAACAGTGATCCCACTCCACAAAGGTGGTGCCACAACGGATCCCGGGAACTATCACCCTATAAGCCTGACTAGCTTGGTCTGCAAGGCTATGGAGTGCATCATCATGTATCTCATAAACAAAGACATTGGAAACCTCCAAACACTGGACCCCACCCAATTCGGCTTTAAGGGCAGATCTTGCCTCTTAAACCTAGTTGACTTCTTTGAAACAGTTACCAAAGCCTTAGATGAGTGAAAGCTAGTCCACACAGCCTACCTAGACCTTGCAAAGGCATTCGACACAATACCCCACTCTGGCATCATAAATAAGCTCACCAGCTTAAATATCAACCCATATGTCACAAGACATTGGGTTGCAAACTGGCTCAGGGATAGAACTCACATGGTCAAAGTCGCAGGTGCCATGTCCGACTCTAAACCAGTTACAAGTGGTTTCCCACAGGGCTCAGTCCTGGGACCCCTCTTGTTCGGTATATACTTCTCTGAGGTACAGGCAAACACGGGTGGACTGTGGCTGACCAAGTTCACAGATGATTGCAAACTGGGAGCCATAATCGACTCTCCGGCTGACACAAGCATCTTCCAGAAGGGCCTTACTGAGATGGATACCTGGTGTCAGAACCATGGCCTCAAGCTAAATGCAAAAAAATGCATAGTCATCCCCTTTGGGAAAAACAAAGTGCCCACAAACTACCACAAAGGAGGTAATCCACTAAGTACGGAAGAAGTAATTAGGGATCTGGGGACCCAAGTAGATAGTAACCTCTCCTTTGACAATCACATTGCCATAGTGGTTAGAAAAACCTTCTATATAGCCCACCTAATCACAAAAGAGTTCACATCTAGAACAAGAGAGGTCATTGTGCCCCTCTACTCATCGCTCATCAGGCCCATAATTGAGTACAGTGCCCCATTTGGGATGTACCTTACCCGACACCTGCAACAGCTGGAGAGACCTCAAAAATACCTCACCAAAAGGATCGTGGGCCTCAAACAGATGCCCTATGCAGCTCAAGTAAAAAAACTCCAGCTCTACTCAGTTGCTTACCGCCTACTCAGAGGCAATCTCTGCCTGACATACAAGGCCATGTCTAACCCAGAATACTTAGACATGCCCCACCTCAAGAAAACCAGATCCATTAGAGCTACATGCTCCAGGGATTTAAACCTTAGCACAACAATAAATAGGACATGCTGGAAGGATAGATTCATATCTCAAAGGCTTCCCGCGCTCTGGAATAGAATCCCAGTCCATGTTAGGCAGAGCCCCTTGCTGAGCCTCTTCAAGAGAAATCTTGATGAGTGGATGGGAAATCGTAAATTTGCTCCTGGGATCACTTCTATGGCGCTGCTGGACAGAGGCTCAGGAATCTAGTCTAAAAGGGAGGTGAAAGCCGACACATTCTGGCTAGGCTTATAAATGCTCTAGGGCAGATAGCCTAGTACCTACCTATGAACCTATGAACCTATAACTATACAATGCAGAAATATTTCCTTTTCACTTTTGTTTCTCACACACTTTAACTCATCAGATATATAATTCTACCATATAAATATCACATGATATGTTTTAGGTGTGAACTGCCTACCCCCCCCCCCCCCAACCATCACTCCCTGTAGAGATGCATAGTAAGCCTGTACTACTCTCTTTGTCTCATAACTACATCTTCAACATAAGCTTAATTCACTAATACAACTTTCACCCCATCCTCTCTCTATCATCCTTTGATTCATTTCTCAAATCCAATCAGCCTAACTTTTTCTCATTTATTTGGTTTTCTACATAAACTACCTAACTAACTTTTGTTTTACACATTTTGCACAATGTCTCCTTACCATTTCCCTGCTACTCGATATGATGCTATTTAACACTATTATATACCTTTTACCAGTGCTTCTATATCACATCACACCTTACTTCAATCCAGTCCACAACAGTGTAGCTCTGCCTTCAGGCACCATATACCAAACCAGTTATAATTCTCATTTCTACCATGTTATCTCTCGCAATCTGCCCTCCATCACCTAGAATGCCTTCAAGTACAGATGCACATACAGTAAGTGCACACATGTTAAACCTAACTTAAAGCCCAAGTACAAACTAAGGTGGATTCTACCATATTACTTCTTTAGCTCCACTCTAACTATGAGGGATGTCATCCAACCAAATACTGGCCCTTCTATTCAAACTCAAGCCACCTGTTCTTCACAAACTACATCTGCTTCCACTTTTTCTCCTCTTTCCAATAGAGGTACTAGCCTTGTCCTCCTAAACATGAATATGAGGAATATATAAAACAAACTATCCAACTTACACATGTGCTTAGCTTCATACTCCCCTGATATACTTGTAGTGACTGAAACCTGTCTCTAACAGGGTACAAAGGACCAAGAAATCCTTCCTCTCAGGCTGCAATATAATCAGAACTAATAGAAAACAACAAAAGGTACTGGTGCAGCGATTACTTATAGCAACAAAAAACATACTGCCTACATCCACTCCCATCCTAAAGTTCTAAAGTTTCCAGTACAGAAACTTGTATTGCTATCCTTGAAACAGACAACAACACTGCTGCTATCAAAGAGATCCTGCATTGGAGCTACCACTATATCCACCATGAAACTATAGTATTAGGAGACGTAAATATTGATTGGAAACACACCACTTCTGACAACACTACTCTGTCTTTGAAACTATTCAACTTTACCCAGTTTATAACTGCACCAACAATACTAAGCAAGCAGATCTACAAGGAGTCCACTCTCGACTGCATCCTGGCTAATACCCCAGACAAATTAAGCACCACCGGTTGTCTACCAGACACCATTAGTTACCACATGCCAACATTTGTAGTACAGCAAACAAACCACTTAGTCAAGCACACCCATTTCAACCAAGTATGTGGCCTATCACTTTTCAGTAAAGACAACTTTATCACTACCTCTTCAAATACAATTGGAATACCCCAAAAACTATGCTCCTGGAAAATGCTGTATCTCATTCAGCTTCACATTCCTAATGATACTAAATGAACTAGCACCAGTTAGAATTAAAAGAATAAAATTAACCCCAGCACCTTGGCTAACACAACAGACCAGGCAACTAATGTTCCAAAGAGACAAATCCTGGAAACTATGTTCCAGCAACAAAACTTGGCACATTTGGCAGCACTTCAAATACCTAAGAAACCTATCTAAGCAAAAAATTGCAACAAAAAAAAGTGTACTATACCAGCCTGCAAAATAAGCACCTCTATAATCCCAAGCAATTCTAGTCAACTAAGAATAATAATTTACATTTAGGCCTTCCCACAATATAATCTCCTTTCACCAATAACACTTCAGACTTTATGCCCACATATTTCAACATCTTGTTTACTGAGTCAGTCCTCTCTTTACTCAAAGATAGCCCTACCAAAAATCTAACTGTCTCCTCACTTCAGACAACAGAACATTATCCTTCTCTTTTCAACCAGTCTCTATCTCACCTATCTGGAAACACCTCCAAAAGTTAAAATCTACAGCCCCAGCTGGCAATAATCTTCCATCAGAATTATTTAACTTGCTGCCAATCTCCTTCCATATCAAATCTCAACAAAAATAAACTGCTCTGTTACAGAACACTATGCCCCCTCTGTCTGGAATAAATCACACATAATCTTATTTCATAAAGGAGGTACCTGTACATATATCTTAAACTACCACCCCATCACTATTCTTTCTCACCTCTCTAAAATATTAGAAAACATGAATTTGCTCCAACTCTTGGATCACCTAACTAAGCAGAACATTCTATCTGCTAGCTAACATGGCTTTAGACTCTATCACAGTGCCACCACAGCTCATATTAGCTTTACTGATACTATAAACCTCAATAGAAATGCAGGTAATCTTATCTCCTCTCTCTTTTTAGATATAGCAGAGGATTTTGAAAGAGTCACTTTCCAAAAACTGCTCTTTAAACTCTCCTCCACAGGCCTCTCCTGATATGCACTTTCATGGTTTCACAGCTGCCTATCCAATAGGGTTGTTGTTGTATCTTTCGGCTTTTCCCGGTTAGGGGTCACCACAGCGGAACTCCGGTATGCTAATGATTGGCAGTAGATTTTTACATACCGAGTTGCCAGCCCTGACGCACAACCTTCAATGAGGGTACACCCATTCACGCATGTCTCCACACAGAAGACACTTTAGCTGAGAATCGAACAGGACAACGTCTTACTGTGAGGTGACAACGCTACCGCAGCACCACCACCGCAGTACTGCCTATCCAATAGGGTACAAGCTAAAAAATGGAAATGAACTCTGTCCCTCTTCACACCTGCCTCTGTCAGTGTACAATACAGTTCAATTCTTGACACATTGTCATTTAACATCTTCAGCAACAAACTCTACACATCCACCAAATTCGCAATCATTGTTCAATATGCAAACAATGCCACTCTTACATGCACTGCACTAAATCTTCCACAGCTGTTTCAAATGACCCAAGAATCTTTTGCTTACATTGAGACCTGTCTACAAACTCTAACTTACTGTTAAATGATAAGAAAGCAAAACTATTACTTTTCACACCTAAGTATATATTAGCACAGAAATTTCCCTCAGCCAACACTGCTATAGAGATGGTCACACAAACAAAACTTCTTAGTATCACTATAGATAACAACCTAAAAATACAACTAACATATTCCTATAGTCATAAAAATCACCAAAAAGTTGGTCTCCTCTATCACATAAAACATTTTTTCACTGAATCTTCTAGAAAGGCCTTAGTATCAGAATACCTCTTATTAACTCTTATTTGTGCATCTTTCATTCTTAAAATCTGCATACTACCCTTAAAATCAAACTTACTCTTGCTGCAAGAAAAACACAAAATTCACAGAAAGCTTCCAGATAGAACCCATCAATTTAAGGGATTAAAGCATGTGGACTGGCTAGAACTACCTAACAATCTAACCTACAATCAATTACTCATATCTCACAAACTTATAAAAAAACAGAGAACTGCCCCCTCTAAGCAATTCACCCCAGCTTCATTCTCCACTGAACCAAAAAATCTTTACTCAATGTCATCAAGTCTAACAGCTCTGCATGAGATTCTTTATATGCAAATTATGTTGCAGAACTCAGGAGCTCAATACCTCTCAACTGTAAATATATTGACAAATCAAATAGCTTTAAGCAGGTCCTAAGGCAAAACCTAAATAATTATTGGCTCTCCTCCTGGTCTTACCCAGGATAAATGATCTAAATGTTTTCTCCTCTCACTAAACCTTATCTTATCTCCAGTCCTAACCTCTAGCTTTTCCTTCACAAGCATCTTCCTTTCCTCTCAATCTTTTTCTCACAAATATCTCCTTTTCCCCCACTATCTCATACCTATTTCCCCTCTGCATCTAACTTACCTCTCTCCTTCTTTCCACTCTAATTCACATACCCTTATGCTGGTAAACCTCATCCCTTCCCTCCGCCTTTTTTATTAATCTCTCATCTCACATCCCCTCTGCACCTAACTTCTCTCTCTCCTCCTCTTATGTTATTCCGCCTTCTTCCTTTCCTCCAACTTTCTTTCACTACTTTCTCATCCCACATCTCCCTTTTAACTATCTCAAAGTAGTTTCCCATCTCAACCACTCTAACTTACTCCCCTTCCCAATCCTACTTCATCCTCTTTAACTTCACACAACTCTGATGATATCTCCTTTTCATCCTCCCCAACATACTCTTGTTTTTTGTTTACCTTTATCATTCAACATCTCCTAACTATAAACTTCTGATCACAAAATATCCAATACTGACTATCTAAACTGGCCTTAACCTTTATGCAAAAATCTGCTATTATTACATGAAGTACCAGCTTTCACAACTTCTAATATTTGTCTAACTATATGTCACCTCCTTAAAGAGTGTTGCTCTAATTTATATAAATGCATATGAATATTGTTACATTTTATATGCTTGTAATCTAAGTATTTTATTAATGTATGTTGAGATTTTATGAGTATTCTTATATTTTACTTGTTTGTAATCTAAGTATTTTTGTTAATGAATGCATGACAAGCTTTTCTTCCCAGGCCTCTGCTGAAAAGGAGTTTTGCATACATAGTCAGTCTTTCATGGTCAGCAATGACAATAAATAAATAAAAGTGAAGGTTTTAGCTAGGAATGTAAGAAAGAAAAAAGCTATAAAGACTATGATGAAGAAACTGGCTGCACAACGAAAAAGTAAAGACTGAAAGTATGATAAAGGAATAGGAATGAAGGAAGTACAATGAGGATTCAGGATATTAAAATGGGGATAATGACAAGGAATAAAGACTGAAGAGATGAGGGAATACAGATGATCAGAGATTCAGGATTTGAGACATTGGGATAGTTTTAGGCTGGGTATTTTATTTATTTATTTAATTAATTAATTATTTATTTATTTACGAAAACAGAGGTTTAAAATAAATATATGGGATTGGTTATTTGAAGCACATATCAAAATATAATACAGCAGATAAAAGAGGAAGAAGTGAGTATCTGACAGAAGGAGAATATTCAAGGATAGATAGATGATGCATGGGTGGGGGAGTGGGAAAATTTATATCCAGGTATTAGAGAAAAGAAAGAATGAATAAAGAAACTCAGAAAAGCTGTGAAGTTGGAGAGGATACTGACTGGGGATAAGACAAATGTGGAACCGAGACATAGTGTGAGAAGCATTGAACATATCTTTTCCAACAGATAAGAATTCCACCTGCATGGCATCTAACTTCAAAAACTCTTATTAAAGAGGGTATAAAATGAGATTATTGGTGCTAGAGATGTGGAAAAGAAGTATTGGAGATGGTGCATATATTTCTGGAAGTACAGCTGAGCAATGGAAATATGGTTGGTAGTAGTGACTGAGGAATGGGAACATATTCTCTTGGAAAATAGTCAGTACAGGGTACTGCTCACAGCTCTTTGGTTTAAAGAATAGAACCCTGATGGGTTGGTAGGAAGAGGGTGGTGTTACTAACATTATGAGGATAGTTAAAGCACATGTAGTTGAGAACTAGAACAAAGAAAGAGAAAGGTTGGTAATAAGGGAAGCATATGTGGGAATATTAAGAAGGATGAGAAAGAAAAGGGAGATGGAAGTTGGCATAAAAGGCTGGAAAAAGGGAGTGGGAAGAAGTATTCAAGCATCATTAAAAAAAGAAAAAAATATGACAGTTATAGGTGGTGCAGAAAGGAAGAAAGAAGGAAATAGGGTGAGCAGAAATGGTGCAATGGCAGGAGGGAGAATAAGGGCAGTTAGATGCAAATGATAGCATAAATGGAGTAGTAATTTCAAGAGGGTGTTAAATTGTGCCAAAGCTAGATATGGAATATGGCACGACTAGGCAGTATGGCAAAAAGGAAGTTGGTTGGTGGTGCTTGGGTGTGGCTGGATGTCAGCTCAGTGATTCCAGAGTCATTAAAATCAGGGGCCACAAATGTAACAGTTGACAAGAAAGAGTGACTGTAGATGGTGACTGCTTCTATGTAATGACATCAGTGTCTGAAGAAAGATTCCCAGGGGAGCCTCTGGATACAGTAAATACCACCCATAAATGTACAAGATGCAGTGGCATTCCCTGTCATCAGAGCAAAAAGTATGTCTATGTACATGATGTGTATTGAGTTTTTAGGAGGGATAAAACAGTATCACCTCCCACAAACATTATTCTCTGCACACTTAGTGGTCAGTCATTACAATGTGAAATGGAGTATGACAAATGGCTTCAAACTGACTGTTGCAGTCCGGATACTGTCATTGGTGACCAGGGAATTGGCAAGACGGTATGCAGATATCACCTGCCCCGAATCTTGGTAGCATACTACTCATCCTCCCAGAATTAAAATTGTACTGGCCTTTATAAATCATAGCAGATGCTCTGTAGAAGGAGATGGCCTTTATAAATCATAGCAGAGGGTCAGTAGAAGGAGCTGGCCTTTATGAATCATAGAAGAGGGTCAGTAGAAGGAGCTGGCCTTTATAAATCATAGCAGAGGGTCAGTAGAAGAAGCTGGCCTTTATAAATCATAGCATAGGGTCAGTTGAATAAATCATAGCAGAGGGTCAGTAGAAGGAGCTGGCCTTTATAAATCATAGCAGAGGGTCAGTAGAAGGAGCTGGCCTTTATAAATCATAGCAGAGGGTCAGTAGAAAGAGATCCCCTTTATAAATCATAGCATTGTAAGTTGAATAAATCATAGTAGAGGGTCAGTAGAAGGAGATGTCCTTTATAAATCATAGCAAAGGGTGTGTAGAAGGAGCTCTGTCTTACTTTTCACAATAGAAGGTCTTTAAATACTAGACCCTGTATAATTAATTGAAAGAAGGGCTCCCAACTGAAATGTCAGGACTCACAATGCTAAGCCATGAACATCAACAGCAAAAAAGATAGAAATGCAGGACAAGACTGAATATTGAAAATTGCTCTTCTCCTTTAAACTTGCATTTTACAGGGAAAGATCCACCCTGCACCCCTGATATGGGAGGCAAGCCCCTCCACACCTCCAAACTTATATATACCAGCTCTGAGATCACTATACTTGATAGAAAATGGAATATTCCCGAAATGGCAAACTTTGACTTTCATGATTTCTGTCCCCACATTCTGGGGCTCAACATTTTAAGTGCCAACATTTTAAATAGTTACTAGTGTAACAATCATGAGCGGACAGGTGATCCACTGTGGCGACCCATAACCGAGAAAAGATGGAAGATGAAGAAGACTAGTGTGTAATTTTTGCATAGGCTTTGTTTATTTATTTATTTATTTATTTATTAAGGTAATGTGTGGAACATCACTTAATCTAGGAGGACTGAGGCTCAATTTGAGGGTGAAAATCATACCATGATACCTAAATTTTAGCAGTAGAAAAGTATTTTTGGTAGGCGAAAAAGGAAAAACAAAGGTAATAAAGCAGAATTCTGAACATTCATGACTCACAAAGGGAGAGTAATGTTTTATGCGGATAGAGAAGAATGTTCAGTAGGAACAAAATATTAGTTACTTAAGCAATAACCCATGCCTTGGTGTGGGTAATGGTGGATTTATCCACGGTTGGTGTGGTTTGGTCATGAGGGTGAAGCCCGAGTGGCCAAACAAAGACAACTGTGGGTAAATCCAGCATTACCCACACCCAGAAGTGGGTTATTGCTATTATACAATGACATTATTTAAGAAAAAAATAGTTAGTTTTCTTAAATAATGGCATTGTATAATGCCTCCTTACTGTCCTTCCGCAGCTGTCCGGTATTCTGTGGCAGTTCTGATGTACTGTGCATGCGTATGCTTATGCAGTACATCAGAGCTGTGGGTGGAAGCAAAGGAGAAAGCAAGATCTCCGTTGCTTTTTAGAAAGTGTCTTGCTATGTTAAAGAAGTTTAACATAGCGAGACAGCTTTAAAAAAAGCAATGGAGATGTTGCTTTTTTTAAAGCTGTCTCGCTATGTTAAACTCCTTTAACATAGCGAGACACTTTCTAAAAAGCAACGGAGATCTTGCTTTCTCCGTTGCTTTAGAAAGTGTCTCATTATGTTAAAGGAGTTTAACATAGCGAGACAGCTTTAAAAAAAGCAACGGAGATCTTCCTTTCTCCGTTGCTTTTTTTAAAGCTGTCTCGCTATGTTAAACTTCTTTAACATAGCGAGACACTTTATAAAAAGCAACAGAGATCTTGCTTTCTCCGTTGCTGTAAGAAAAAAAAAGACTTATACTAATGGAAAAAGTCCGGGCGACCAGACCTTTTTCCATTAGTATAAGTCTGATTTACAATGTGCATGCTGACCAATCAGCGTGCACGTTTTGGAATATTAGTGGGAGGTCGTTGTATAGTATAGCAATAACTCATGATGTGTGTGTGGTATATTGAAGATTTACCTATGGTTGGTGTGGTTTAATCAAAAGGGCAAAACCTGAATGATTAAACAAAGCCAGCCATGGGTAAATCAATGTCATGGAGTTGGTTATTGCTATTATATATACTATTATATATACTATGACATTATTTAAGAAAAAAATTACTTACTTTTCTTAAATAACGTCTTTGTGTAATGGTGCCATGCATCCCTCTCAGCGGACCAGATTTTGGCAGAATGTCCAATTTTTGCATTACATTTTTAGTCAGTTCCTCATAAAACGTGTGGTTTTCTGGCAAATCACTGGGATAATCTGAAGATTGGAGTCACCATATAAGAGAAAAATACAAGGAAAAGCAGGTATGTTTTAGTTTGTAGAAAGTCCTTGATTTTTCTTATTATTTTCTGTGGTCTCGTACTTACCTCTCGATCGTTTATTTAAAAAAATGTTAATATGTGTGCATTGCCTGAAGGAAAGAAAGTCTGAAACTGAAAATGCCTGTCATTATTTAATGACTTTGTTCCTCAGTGATTTGCCAGAAAAAAAAAAAATTATGAGGAACAAAGTCACTGAATAATATCACGCATCAGAGATTTTTTCATTCAGATTAGTGTGTGTCTACCAAATAACCAAATAATAATAGAAACGAAAGTTTGGTCACTCAGTGATACTTTAGCAGCCAGACTTTTATCGCTGGTATATTCTCGATTTACAACGAGCACCATGGTTAGGCTCACCAATCAGCGTGCTCCTTTTGGAATGTTAATGGTCAGTCATTGTATAAATTGTAATATTTAACTGATACATGCAGGAAGGAATGCGCATGAAGTAATGTCTTTGCATGAGTATGGAAAAACAATTAAAAACAAGAATGTCCAGATCAGTCATGCTAGCCCGAAGTACTTGTAAATAACATAATCTTAATAAATCTTGGGTATTTAATTTACTAATTTTAATATCTGAGAATGGCTTTTCATGTTTGTACAATAAAACTAGTTGATTTTCCATTCACCACAATTCTAGTTTTTAATAAGGTAAATACTGCATCTGGATAAAAAGCGCAGTGACAACCACCTATACATTTCAACAAAAGAAAAAGAAAGAAAGAAAAATGAAACTGACCATAGAATGATATCTGCTCATGTAACTTGCAGAATCTACTTGCCTGAGTGTCAGTGATTATATAAATGTGTTTTTATGTGTGTGTGTGTGTGTGTGTGTGTGTGTGTGTGTGTGTGTGTGTGTGTGTGTGTGTGTGTTTTAATAATTTGTTTATTTCTAGATGTAGCCACACATCTAAATAGCACAGCACAACAGACAAAAAAAAGATCATGGAGTTAATGTGCTTCTGACAGTGCATTGTTTTACTGTGGCGTAATCTAGTATTTGCAAACTAATAATAGTTTTTAAAGTGCTTTGGAATCACTATCATAAAGTTAAAGATCAAAGAGCATCCCAAAGAATATTTGAAGAAGGCAAACCTTCAACATTAACTTAAATAAGGTAAACAAAATAAAATAAAGTGAAAGCATACAGCATATAACTCAGACTTGCCCAGTGTAAATAAAAGTCAATAGTCAATAGTCAGCAGATAAGTCTAGGTCAGTACTCTACTGAAAGATATGAAAATGCAACACATCAATTAGCAAAAGGTTTAAAAGGAAGATACAGTGATCTGAGTAGTATCATGTAGATGTAGTTAACATTTATAAGGGTCTAAACAGCACCTTTCATCTTCCGATCCAACCATGCATTGATTCAGTTTGTTGGACCTCCACAAAGGTATTGTGAGTCTTTCTTGGATATTTTATCGAATCACCTCACTGAACTTAGAGTACATCTTCAGAGAGGCACTGTTTAGGCCACCTTCAGCATTCATGAAACACTTGAACATTTATTGTGCTTTTATCATTGAATCACTTCTGAGGGAAAATATGTGACTGAATATTACACACTAATAAAATTATTCTGTCAAGAAAAGTGTGTATGCATTTGCTAAAAACCCAAGATGCTCTGCTCTGTTAAAACTTGTACTGGCTAGACCAACATCTAACAGCAGAAGCGAATGAACTCCAGATTTCAGTTAATTGTTAAATCTTTTGGTTATAGCTAACATAATAAAGAACTAATAAAGCAGATAACTTGCAAACAAGGCTACTACAGAAACATATCAGCATCTCTTTGAACATGCTTGCTAAACGTTATACATTTAATAATACCTATTTATGCTGTACATCATAAGGCAACAACAAAGACAATAGAATGTGAAGGATCTGGTTTCATAGGTTCATAGGTTCATAGGTAGATACTTGGCTATCGGCCCCGAGGGCCTAAGTAAGCCTAGCCAACAAGGTTCCTGGTTTATGCTACCCAAGAAAGTTATTTTCCTGTGCCCCTGTCGAGCAGAGGCACAGAAGTGATCCCCGGGGTGTATTTCATATTTCCAATCCATTCGTCAAGTTTTTTCTTGAAGAGTGCTAATGAGGAACTTTGCTTGACATAGATGGGTAGCTTGTTTCAGAGTATGGGAAGTCTCTGGAACAGGAATCTATCCCTCCAGCATGTCCTGTTTATTGTGGTGACAAGGTTTAGGTCCCTAGAGCGTGTAGCTCAGAGGGATTGGGATTTCTTTATGTGTAGCAAATCCAACAGCTCTGGGTTTGACATAGCTTGATATGCTAGGCAGAGATCAAATCAAAGTAGGCAATAAGCTATGGAGTAAAGTTGGAATTTTTTGAGACTGTCAGTGTAGGGCATCTGTTTATGGCCAGTAATCCTCTTTGTGAGGTACTTCTGTGGCCTTTCCAGCTGCTGCAGATGTCTTATGAGGTACATTCCAAAAGGAGCGTTGTACTCTATAATGGGTCTAATGAGTGTCGATTAGAGGGAACAATGACCTCTTTTTTCCTGGATGAGAATCCTTTTGTGATGAGGTGTGCCACGTATAAGCATTTCCTGACTACTGTGGTGATGTGATTATCAAAGGAGAGAATACTGTCCATCTGGGTCCCAAAGTCTCTTATCACACATTTGGCATTAAATAGACTGCCGCCTATGTGGTAGTTCATGGGTACAGAGTTTTTACCAAAGGGGATGACAATGCACTTTTTGGCATTGAGCTTGAGGCCATGGCTCTGACACCAGGCATCTGTCTCAGTGAGGCCCTTCTGTAGTATGTTCACATCATTTGGGGACTCGACTATGGCTCCTAGTTTGCAGTCATCTGCGAACTTCATTAGACAAAGGCCTTCTGCATTAGCCTGTACTTCAGAGTAGTGGATACCAAACAGGAGAGGTCCCAGGACTGAACTCTGTGGTACTCCACTTGTCACTGGTTTGAAGTCAGATTTGGAGTCTGCAACTTTTACAGTGTGGGTTCTGTCAGTGAGCCAGTTGGCAACCCATCTTGTGATGTAGGGATTTATACCTAGTTTAGTGAGTTTAGCTATAATTCCAGAATGGGGGATGGTGTTGAAAGCTTTGGCGAGGTCAAGATAGGCTGTATGAACCACCTTACCCTTATCTACAACTTTGGTGACTGCCTCAAAGAAGTTGATCAGGTTCAGGAGGCATGGTCTGCCTTTCACAAACCTGAACTGGGTGGGGTCCAGAGTTTGGAAGTTACCAATGTCTTTGTTTATGAGTTCAATGGTGATACGTTCCATGGCCTTGCAGACCAGGCTCATCAGGCTAATAGGGAGATAGTTCCCAGGATCAGTTGTGGCTCCCCCTTTGTGGAGTGGGATAACTGTTGCTGTGCACCATTCAGTGGGTACAAAGCCTGATGTGAGGCTATAATTGAACATGGTGCTTAGGTGAGGAGCCAGTTCATTCTGAAGTTCATGTAAAACACAAGCTGGGATGTTGTCCAGTCCCATGGATGCTGTGTTTTTGGCTTTAGAGAGTACAGCTATTACCAGTGTAGCTGTGATTACAGGGACTCTGCCTTTTTCCTGTATAGATATGGGCCCTTTAGGGGTGAGAGGGGGGAGAGGGGGGTAAAATTAGCACAGAACCTATCTCCCAGGATGTTGGCAATATCAGTTGGTTCTGCAATTTTCATGCCATTGTGCTGTAACTCAGAACAGATATGGGTGTTGCCACTGAGATTCTTCACATAGCTATAGAATGCTTTGTGGTTGTCCTTTGAATCAGTGATGATTTTGTTTTCATAGCTATCTTTGGAGGATCTTATAAGGGATCTCAGCTTCTTACTGAGGCTGACCAGGGTGCTCCTCCACTCATGGGATTTTACTCTCTTTTGCAACAGTTTTTTCCTTCTGTTGCAGAGTTTGTTTATGGCAGGGGACCACCAGATTGGCTTCCTTTTTTTGGAGGATAGCGTCTTGGTTCTGTTTGGGATAGCATGATCCATGCACTATTGTAAATGCTTATAGAGTGCATTTGTGTAGGATTCAGCAGTCGTAACTCTATTGTCCATCTGCATGGATGTCATGAGGTTCGCCAGGGTGCTCCTCCACTCATGGGATTTTACTCTCTTTTGCAACAGTTTTTTCCTTCTGTTGCAGAGTTTGTTTATGGCAGGGGACCACCAGATTGGCTTCCTTTTTTTGGAGGATAGCGTCCTGGTTCTGTTTGGGATAGCATGATCCATGCACTATTGTAAATGCTTATAGAGTGCATTTGTGTAGGATTCAGCAGTCGTAACTCTATTGTCCATCTGCATGGGTGTCATGAAGTTCGCCACTTCTGTCTTAAGAAGCATGAAGTTGACTTTGGAGAAGTTTTTTACCATGGTTTCCTTAATGGGGGGTGAGGGCAGGATGTGGATATCTAGGGTGATTAGTTTATTGTCGGATCTGACCAATGAGGAGGTGACTTCAGGTGTGGAACACTAGTCACTCATGTTGGTAATGACTAGATCTAGGATATTGTTGCTCCTGGTGGGGGTGTGGATAAGTTGATCCAGTGCATTGGGATTTATGAATTCCAGAAAGCGTTGAGTGAAGGAGTTGGTACATGAGTAGTTTTCCCAGTTAATGGTGGGGTAGTTGAAATCGCTCATTATTAGGATGTTTGGTTGAACCCTAATATTTTCCAGTATATCAAGAAAAGAGGAATGGGAATCCTGGGGCATGGTGGGGGATCTGTAGCAAGCTACAACTTGGATTGCAGTTTTACCCAGAGTTAGTTGCACTTGGATAACCTCGGATGCATTATGCTGAGCAACTAACCTGGAGGTGTGGATATCCTTAATGAATATGGACACACCTCCTCCTTTGGTGTTACAGTCCAAGTTAGATGGTCGAAAAGTGTGGTATGAGTTATAGCCTGGTAATGCAGGGGTGTCTCTGGAACGTCAAACCAGATCTCAGTCACTGCACAGATATCGATGTTCTCCATTTTAAGAAGTGCCTCAAGGGAGTGCATTTTGAGATTTAGACTTCTAGCACTGAGTAGCATTACCCTCATTTTTTCCTTGCCTGTTCCTGTTATAGTGGTGAATTTGTCATTTGAATCTTGCCTAAAAAGGCACTATAGGGGTGGCAAGAACCTAAGCCAGTATCCAGAATCCCAGGAACAACAGGTGCAGGCCACCTATGGCAAAAGGATCGTGGTCTGTTGACCATGTTGTCCCAGGCAGATCCCCTTAGAATGACACTAAAAGCTTAGCTAATTGTTGAAGTCTATTATTTTGTCCTTGTACTGTGGTATCATTCTGGGCAATGGCAGGATGCTACTCAGGGCTAGGGTCATACCTGCCTGGGCTACAAGATCAGAGAACTCTTCCATGTCTCTTTTAATGTAGTCCAGGGAGGTACATCTCAGGTCGTTCACACCAACATGGGCAATGACAGAGTCATATTTGTACTTGTTGTGGAGTGCCCTGAGTGCATGGGTTATGTGGCAGATCCTGGCACCCGACAGGCACTTGACAGTAACCTTCTCCTTGTTTAGCCTGGTGAGTGAGACATCAGTGTGCCTGGCTAGAATCACCTATGACTATTGTGTTGGGTATGTTGTTTTGCCTTATGGGCTGTGGTTGAGTGGCACACTGAGTCTGTGGGCTATGTGTCACTTGGGTTGTGTTGGGGGGTGGAGGTTGCTTGTGTTTCTGCTTTGGAGGTCTCTGTTGCTTGACCAGATTATTATTGAGAGCCTGTGTGAATGTTTTTAAGTTTCTATGTGTTGATTTTGGTGGTATAGGCTTAGTGGGACTATGTAATGAGTGCAGTGTGGTGCAAGTGTTTACCTTCTCCTCTTGACTGTCAAGTTCAATGTTGGTTGGAGAGAGCTTTAACTCCAGTTTGGCTAGATAAGTGCATCTCTCACAGGTTGTAGTGTTGGGTGGTAGGAGGAGAGGGTTGTCTGTGTACATAAGGCAATTGCTACATTGCCACAAGATGCCCAGATTCATCAGACAGACAGGATAGAAAACTTGGACATGCCTGAATAAAAAACTATTTTCCTCTAGACAACTGAGGAAAGTGATTTTCTCTAAGCAAGTGAGAACAGTAAGTACAAAAACTGTTTCCTCTAGGTAATGAGGAAGGTTGAGTGCTGTAGTAATTTGTAGCTTATTTAGTGCTTACAACAAGTTCTGAACAAATGCTGAGCACGAATAATCACATTCAAGTGCTAAAACTAAGAATCTGTATCTGGACTAGACTGGTTACAGTAAAGAAACAAGTGCAAATGCAGGGTTTTAAATCAGAATGTTAACAGAGATGGAAAACTTGCTAAAACAGCCAATAACTACAATTATTTCTGGGCCAAAAAACACTCCTTATGTGGTAGATAGGTTACCTAGTGCTTACCACTCCCACTGATAAGCTAGAAAGTTTCCCTCCAACACAGAAAGGCTTGGTGAGCTCATAAGCTTACAAACAGTCCTGGATACAGCAAATCTGTATCTGAACTAGACTAGTTACAGGAAAGGGGGGAGTGAAAATGCGGGCTTTTAAATCAGAAAGTTGAGAGAGATGGAAAAACTGCCCAAACGGCCAATAACAACAATGTCTGGGCCATAACCACTCCTTATTTGGTAGATAGGTTACCTAGTCCTTACCACTCCCACTGATAAGCTAGAAGGCTTCCCTCCAATGCAGAAAGGCTTGGGGGGGCTCAGGAGCTTACAAACAGTCCTGGATACAGCAAATCTGTATCTGGATTAGACTAGTTACAGAAAGGGGGGAAACAAGTGCAAATGCAGACTTTTAAATCATGAAGTTGAGAGAGATGGAAAAACTACTCAAACGGCCAATAACTACAATTTCTGAGCCAGAAACCACTCCTTATGTGGTAGATAGGTTACCTAGTACTTACCACTCCCACTGATAAGCTAGCAGGCTTCCCTCCAACACAGACTGGCTAGGGGGCACAGAAACTTGCAAACAGTCCTGGACATAGCAAATCTGTATCTGGACTACTTTCAGGAAAGGCAGGAAACAAGCTTAATTTCTTTTGTTACAGTTAAGCAGAGCACAGGGAGATTCTAGCAAAGCTTTTTTTTTTGTAAAGGAAAGGTTAGAAAACTAAGTGGGTTGGCCTTCTCAAATGTTCTCTCTGTATTAGGTAAAATGAGCTAATGACACTAGAATGGGAGGAGTGTCCCAGATCAAATTTACAGTAGGGGCGGGAAACTGCAAAGCCACCAAGTATAACAGCAAGACACCAAAGGGGAAGAAGGGCAGGGAACAATACTACGGCTACTAGCCTACACCCTTTTAGCCAGTAAACACTACAGAAATGTTTATCACAGCAGAATAACAGCAGTGAGCCACAAAATGAAAGTTTTTAAACAGATAAAGGAGCAAGGAGACTCTACAGAATGCTTTTAACTGCAAACAAATCAGTTATATGATACACTCCTTGGTAGGAAATCAGAACAAACAAACAGATGCTTAACAAGCAGAGGAAATTTCCAGTTAATACCATTCACACAGTGAAACTAGCTAAAAAGCTTTACAAACAGTATAACAGTAAAAACCTTATTTATCAGGCCCTGTAAGACAGACAATTTTAGTTCAACCATGCAGATTAGTTAATAGCAATAAAATGCAGTAAAATGTATGCAGCAGGCAATAAAACATGATATATATAAATTGCTAGAAGGAATAACTAGTAAAAATTAGCAAAATAAACAGGATACTTATTGTTATACATCTCAGATCAGAGTTGCAGTCAATGCCCCTCCTCTATTCGGCTCAGTGTATATAGACATAAATCCTCTCAAAGTTAGAGCTTAAATACCAGAAGATACAACCTTAAAAAACGTTTTTAAAAAAAGCTCAAAAGGACCAATGAGTGCTTACTCCAACCCTAGACCATCCAACATCCACCAGCCAGCAGCCAATCAATGCAATCCTGCCATTAAATTAAAGAAAGGCTTCTGCTAATTCAAGATGGCCTGGGCATGTGTTCAGAACAACCACTGCAAAAACAAACAGGTCCAGAGACAGCAAATCTGAACTGGGACAATACTACAGCTGCTAGCCTACATTCATTTAGCCAGTAAACACTACAGAAATGTTTATCACAGCAGAAGAACAACAGTGAGCCACAAAATGAAAGTTTTTAAACAGATAAAGGAGCAAGGAGAATCTACAGAATGATTTTAACTGCAAAACATCAGTTATATGATACACTCCTTGGCAGGAAATCAGAACAAACAAACAGCTGGTTAACAAGTAGAGGAAATTTCCAGTTAATACCTTTCACACAGTGAAACTAGCTAAAAAGCTTTACAAACAGTGTGACAGTAAAAACCTTACTTATCAGGCCCTGTAAGGCAGACAATTTTAGTTCAACCATGCAGATTAGTTAATCACAATAAAATATAGTAAAAGTATGCAGCAGGCAATAAAAAGTGCTATATATAAATTGCTAGAAGCAATAACTAGTAAAAATA
This sequence comes from Protopterus annectens, assembly GCF_019279795.1. Taxonomy (NCBI): domain Eukaryota; kingdom Metazoa; phylum Chordata; order Ceratodontiformes; family Protopteridae; genus Protopterus; species Protopterus annectens. The sequence continues at coordinate 233,883,644 of NC_056735.1, read as the reverse complement.
AACAAACAAAAAAAAAAAAAAACAGGATACTTATTGTCATTTATCTCAAATGAGAGATGTAGTCAATGCCCCCTCCTCCAGTTGGCTCAGTGTGTATAGTTTCACAAATGAGTGCCTGAAAACAAGATTAAAGACAATTTAAAAAACAGACAAGAAATTCTTTAGATGAAACTGGTTGATGACCGTCTCAAGAATTTTGCTCGACTACTCAGTTATGTTATTTAGGCTTGCTGAAACAGCATTTTTTTATGATCTTGCACATTTTAATGAAAGGGCATTATCTGCATCCTGATATATTAAAGACTACCTTTCTAGTAGAGCAATCCCTACAAAACTCATGAGAAAAAAAGGTGGGCTTCTTCTAAGAAAACCAACTTTTAACATACAAAGTAATAAACAAATTACTTCCATTTTTTTGTGGAGGCAAGCCCCTCACCCTCTGTAGAGCCTGCACTCTCATATCTCTTGATACTCATATATTCTAGTTCTATGAAAACCACAGAGAAAGACAAGCAAATGGTGCTATGTGAAACCAGTCATTCTCCCTTTGTAAATATGAGGCCATACTTATGATAAAGCAATAGCCATCTTGTCAATGTATTATCATTGTCAACAGGATGGTATCTCAGTAAGTACAGAAATCAAATAAAACATGATGAAGAGAGTTCAGAGATTATTATTAGGCTAACTGCCCTTGTGGGGCATTTTAAGCATAGACAATTATCTCATGTGAGAATCAAACACTGTATCTTTGATTTGTAAGGTGCACACCTCAACCATTAAGCCAACCTCCCCTATCATTCAACAAGATGGGTTTCAATAGGTATCACTATGTGTATTCACAAATTTACTCCAAAACTGAGTGGTATGGCCCTTTTGGAAAAAAGGATGTGCAGCCTAAGGGAAGCTACTGGCAAGGTGTAAATGATCATGGAATTTAGTGTCCTTGGAATATCTATGCATATATTAATACAAAAAGGTGGAACATTGTACTTTTCAATATATTTTCTTTATTCTCTTTAACATACTACCTTTTAGCCTACTTACCTTTACTGTGAACTGTTGTGGCTGATACTTTTTCAGCTGGCCTCTCTGCTCTGCTGCTCTACCCGCTCCGTTCACCCTGCGGGCTCACTCTGCTCCCCTACCCTGCCCCCAATTCCCACCCACCCACACCCACTACTCCTACATTTATTTCCCCTCCCATAACTCCTCCCTCCACACCAGCCTATCCTCTTCCACTAATTGCTCCACCCACCAACCACTCCTAACTCTCTGTATCACTTCCCCTCCCATCCTTTCTCATATTACCCTCACCTTATTCATATCTACCAAACTCCTTCTATCATGCACCTTCTCACTCCCCACATCCTCACCTCAACATCTGTGCTCATTCTTCTTCTACTCCCACTTTACCATGCCACCTCCTTCACCAACTGCCATCTACATCCACCATCTCTACCACCCCACCCCCCTCTCTGCCCATTTCTGCAACATCTCAGCCTCCTTGATTCCCTCCCACCCTATCCTTCTCTTAAAAGTAAAATTTTTCTCTACCTCCACTAAATACTGCAAACCCATACCTACTCTCTACCAGCCACCTTTATCTAAACGTAAACTCTACAAACACATTCCCCATCTCATACTCCTTTGCATAGCCGGTGACATTCACCCCAATCCTGGACCAAACAACTCTCCTACTAACCTCCCTTATAACCATAACAAATCCTCCAATAAATACCTTAAATTCCTCTCCATCAACACCCAAAGCATAACTAACAAATTAACCCACTTCCACGCCTGGCTCAATCACTATTCACCTGACATTGTAGCTATTGCCGAAACCTGGCTAAAACCCCACAAAACCAACTCTGAATTCCTTCCCCCTGGATTTCTTGCTCTCCGTTCTGACCGCCAAAATCGCAAAGGTGGTGGTGTAGCCCTAATCTACTCCGAACACTTGTCCTTCTCTCCATATCCAAATCCCATTCCTTCATTCAATAATGCTGAACTTGTAATTGGACTACTAAAACTGAACAACCATAAGAGCATCTGTATCATATCTATCTATATTCCTCCTGGTAATAACACTAATATCCTAGAAAATATCCTCTCCTGGACCTCCTCCAACATTAAGCTTGAAACCTACATAATGGAAGACATAAATATAGATTGGAACAAAGTTATTCACCACAGTCCCTCCATATCTATCAATCTCTTTAACTTTACTCAACTCACTAACTCTATTTCAAGACCAAACAACCCCCCCCCCCTCGGCTCCATACTAGATTGGATGCTCGTATCCCATCCGCACAAAGTATTAGAATCTGGTGTCATTCCTGACCCATTAGGAGATCACCTCCCAACCTTCATCCATCGGGCTACTCCTATCTCCACACTCTCCCATCATTTTATTCAATCCCGTAACCTCTCTAACTTCAACCCTACTATTTTCTCTGAGTGCCTTAAACTAACTAACTGGAACCCCTTAAAAACACTCCCTTTGGATGCTGCCATTGACTACTTCAATTCTACATTCCTAACTATCCTTAACTCCCTTGCACCAATAAGAACAAAAAGAGTTAAAACAAAAACCTCCCCATGGCTCACAAAGGACACCAAAAAAATGATGATACAAAGAGACAAAACCTGAAAAGCTTACCTCCATCTTAATCAACCAGAAATCTTACTTAAGTATAAACAACTGAGAAACCAAGCCAAAAAACTAGTAATTAAAGACAAAAAGTCCTACTACTTCAATCTACAAGCAAATCACACAAAAAACCCCAAACAGTTCTGGAACTCCATAAACTCCCTCCTAAAACTTGGTACCAAAAACAACCCTTGTCCTGACTCCAGTAAATCCGACCTTGAAATCGCATCTATGTTTAATACCTTCTTTACCTCATCTATTGCTGATCTAACCAAGACCTTTACTAATAATAACCCTCCATCTCCTACTGCCCAAACCTCCCCTCCCTCCTCCCCACCCACTTTTGAACTCAAACCTATCTCCACCAACCTAATAAAAAAACTCTTAGTTAAACTAAAACCATGCTCCAACGCCCCTGACAACATTCCTTCCTCCTTCCTAAAAATAGCCTCAGACAGTGTTACCCACCCTATCAGCATACTAATCAATAGATCATTACTTGAATCCTATGTCCCCAAACTATGGTGGTCTGCTTTTACTCTTCCACTCCACAAGGGTGGCAAGAATTGCAGCACCTCCAAATTCCATCCCATAGCCATCCTCTCCCCTATCTCCAAAATTCTCGAAAAATGTATCCACCTGCAACTCTTACCATTCCTTACCAAGCACCGACTACTCTCCCATACCCAACACAGCTTCCGTCCAGGACACAGTACCAACTCTGCCCTACTCTGCTTCCTACATTCTGTTAATTCAGCTCACAACTGTGGTAACATGGTATCCTGTGTTCTACTAGACTTATCTAAAGCTTTTGACACCATCTCCCATAGTCACCTACTAAACCATCTGTCTAACCTCAACATCTCCCATAAAACTCTTTCTTGGTTCTCAAGCTACCTCTCTGATAGGTCCCAAGCCATGAAGTGGGACCAGGCCACCTCCTCTTTCCTCCCAACCCCTACTGGGGTTCCCCAAGGCTCAATTATTGGCCCATTGTTATTTAATATATGTATCAATAACTTCTAAATTACCAAGATTAACACAAACTGTTGAAAACACAAAAAACAAAGTTGAAGGAGCAAACACCAAAACTACTTTAACTACTTTAACAAAGTAAGTGTTAAAGTAGTTAAAGTAGTTTTGGTGTTTGCTCCTTCAACTTCGTTGTTTGTGTTTTTATCAATAACATCCACAAAGCCATACCTAATACCAAAATTGTACAATACGCTGATGATTCCACTTTAATCTGCCATGCATCCAACCTAAAAGATCTCCAATTTCTAACCCAAACTGCTTTCTCTACCACTGAAAATTGGATGCTACAAAACCACCTCTTACTAAATGCCAACAAAACTAAGATCCTTCTATTCTCTCCCTCTAAATCCCTCCCTATAGACAAAAACTCATTCCAAATCACTAGCCATAACAACTCAATCATCGAAGTCGTACCCTCCACCAAACTTCTCAGTGTAACCATTGATGAACACCTTAACTTCAAAAATCACATCCAACAAAATATCAAGAAAACACATATAAAACTAGGCCTTCTTTACAGAAACAACCACTTCCTCCCACCTTCCTCTAGACAAGCTCTCGCCATAACCTATCTACTTCCCTCTCTTCTGTATGGAGCTCCTCTCCTCACTAACCTATCTTCCACTCTCACCTCCAAATTGGAGGTATGTTACAATAAAATAGCCAGATTCGCCACAAATGCCAAATCCTCCACTCATCACTGCACCTCCCTACAGTCATTAAACTGGCTTGAACTCCCCAATCTACTACTCCTTCACCAAATCACCACTGCTCACAAACTATTCTTCCAACCTTCTAAGTGCCCTGCACTCTCCAACATTCTGCAACCTTACAACCCACTCAGACCCCTTAGATCTACCCACCAAAACTTGATCACCATCCATAAACCCAAGCACCCTGCTGGCCACCTTCTGCTATCTTATTCAATATCTAAAAATGGAATGCTCTGCCCTCCACACTGAGGACCTGTGACAACCCTAAAAACTTCAAAACTCAACTTCATTCCTATCTTTATCTTAACAGGAAATACAATTGTACTCTTCCCCCCATTCCTCTCAAGTTCTCCTCTCCTTTCTCCCCTGATTAACCTCTATACCTTCCTAGCCTCACTTCAATTTGTTATTGTAACCATTCTACAAAATCCTGCCAGGATACTATACTCCTGTCTACTCCTGAATTCTTTATAGTTATTTGTTTCCCACTCCTGCAAATGCCTCCTGTTACTTGCATTCCTAACTTCCTATATTATTAAGCATGCTATATAAACTTTAAAATATGGAGCTTGACTGCCCAAGCTCCCTCCAAATGTATTCATGTAATTAAACTTTGTACTATGTTATTTTCTCCCCAAGCCTCCACAGAATGTAGGCTCACTTAGCGCAGTGTACTGAATTGTAAATATGTTCTCCATTTTCTATTTTTGAATGCTACCTTTTGTAATTCTTAATTTCTTTGTTAATTATTATTGTATTATTGTATTTTTGTAACTTTTATGGAGCTTTTCTCCCTGGGCCTCCACTGAAAACGGGCTCCCCAGGCCCAGTGGACCTCCCCGGTGATCAAACTGGAATAAATTAATAAATTTCTGCTGCCTTAAAGGTAATATGAACTCTCTCGTCAAACAATTAATGAATATACTTCAAAATAAAATGTATTATAATCTACAAATGATAAACCATACTCTAAGAATATTATTAAAGTAAACTGTCTTGAAATAAACATCTGGCTGTCTAAAATAAAGCAAGTTAATTTTAAAAGCACTACTTAAACATTTTATCTTTTGCAATAAAGCTTTTCATGGATCCTCTGACACCTGCACATTTACTTCTATATCTTACATTCTCAAATTATATTTGCAAGCAGATCTATCTCAAATTAGTATGTACTGCGTATGTGTATTGTTTTATTGTTTTATTTCATACTGCTGTGGATCATGGTATTTAACACCTTTTAATATTTCAGAAAAGATTTTGATGTCTATTTCCTTTATATAGTTTAATTTTCTGCTGCTTTTCTCTATGGAAATCCAATGAAAATAGAAATTTCTCAGTTGTGCATTCTTGATCAGTAAATGCAATTAAACTCTTGTACACACAGATCCAGAAGTTAATGAAACCAAAGATATTAAATATGTTTTCAAAAGTCACATGATACAAAAACATCATCCAACTCATTTAGGAATCAAATATCACTTTGTACTATGAACTTAAATATGTTAAGAATATTTGTACATATTAATTACAAACCCTAATTACAAACTAACAATCAATATAAACATTACAGTCACTCAGATCTTAACTTTTACTCATGGTTTAATGCAATCTGTCTATTTAAATCCAGGGGAAGTCATCATTTTACCACAGCTGTCATAATAATTCCTTGAACTCATTCAATTCCTTCTAGCATCATCCTCTGGGATTTATTTCAATTTTTTCAATAATAGAAAACATATAACATATTTTAACATATTTAAATTCATAGCACATAGTGATATTTGGTTTTTAAATGAATTGAATGACATGTTTGCATCCCATGACTTTTGAAAAAAAAATTAAACCCTGAGATCCAATAAACTCCATGTTAAAGCACCAGCTGGATTGAATGACACACATCAATTTTTAAACTCCTTGTTTGAATCTGTCAATGATATTGATGTGTCCAGTCTTATTTTGGTGATACTCAATGCAAAATGCTGTTTACTGTTTTACCCAATGGTGAGGGTGTTGACTTGGTTAAGTTATTTTTAGTACATAATAGTGGTTGGACACATTGTACCATAACAGTGATTTGTACTTTGCTGGGCATTATTTTAGAAAATAAGATCACTATCTTTGAAGGGAAAAACTTTCTACAGAGATTGGGAGTAGCTATGGGTACCCATTGTGCTAAAAGGTATGCCAATCTGATAGTGGCACAATGGGAAAAAGAAAGAGTTTTGGACAATAATATCTTTATTGATAATATCAGATTTTATGCCAGGTTTGTAGATGATATCTTCCTTATCTGGGAAGGTATGCATCACAAATTCATAGAATTTGTTGAATATTTAGAAAGAACGACTTGTTTCTTGAAATTTATGCTGAATTATTCCCTTGAGGCTGTGGATTTTCTAGATGTAACTGTCACTAAAAATGGTTGGGGGGGTTGATACTAAGCTTTACAGGAAACCATGCTGGAGGACTGGGTTATTACACCATACTAGCATGCACTCCCAATTTGTTTATTCTAATGTCTTAAAGGCACTGTCCATGAGGATTGCTAGACTATCCACAGATGATAGTTGCTTTAGTGATACTATGGCTTCTCTGCCTGCTGATTTTGTCGAACGTGGATACCCTTAAACAGTGGTTGATGATCTGCTTAAGGATACCAAGATGCATAGAAAGGATAGGGTGGCACCTTATTTTTCAGCATATAGTAGTGTGGTGATGCATGGTGACATGGTGTTGGCCCTGCAAGTGTCTTTTACTTATTCCAGCAATATTTACCAGTTTTGTAACATCATCATAAAAAAAATGGCCCATTCTCTTAGCAGATGATAAGGTCAGCAAAGTGACTGGCAAGAAACCTGATTTTATTTTTAGGAATAACCTCTCTCTAAAGAGACTCTTGTGCTACGGATCATCTGACAAGTGCTTTGTGGATAGATCTCCTCACACTACACTAGGTACATAGTTGTCATACCTGAAGCCTATGATTTTATATCTGAAGAGAAGCACTTTATGCATCCAATGACAGGGCATTAATGTTCTCCACGATTTTATGCTGACTGTAAAAGTATTAACTTGGTCTATTTAGCCACCTGCTGCAGCTGTTCTAGTTTTTGTGTAAGCAAGACTACTAGACATCTGAAAGAATGGAATTTGGAGCATATAGGTGACATTCGTAAGCACCTTAAGACCAATGTGCTTGCTTGCCACTCTCTCAGCAAAGAGCACTTTAGATTTTCTTTTAGAGTCTTGCAACTTGCTGTACCTGATATCAAGGGTGACGACATGAATAATAAAGTGGAGAAAACTGAACTTAAATGGATTATAGCTTTGCAGGCACACATGGAACCAGGACTGAATAGAACTGTTCCTTTAAAACCTGTCCTAAAGGAGTGGCGGGGTAAATGATCTTATTTGGTATGGTTTTAATGGGTTTTAATTGTTTTTGAGTTATATTACTTTTTATTGGATGTTTTAATATTTGTTTGTATGGTCTGAAGAAGTGGTAACCCCACGAAAGCCCTTACCATATATTAAAGTTTGTTATTCTTGCCACTGCCCTGTTGGCTGTCCTTATTTCTTTTTTTTGGCTATTTATTTTTGTTTAAGACTTACCTTTGCTATGAGGTTCCAGAATTTTTTTTTTTACAGTCTAGATTGTGCCATATATTACATATCTGCCATGCACACCAGTCAACTATCTTGTAGTTATCCTAATGTTGCATACAGGTATAGCAGTGTCCTTCCTAACACTTCCAGCAAATTTTACAGTGTCAGGACAGTGTGCTTGATTGCCCTCATAGATTGTTGACATGTCATAATAGTTGTACAAGTGTGTTTGTGAAGATCCATCTGTGATCATTCAGAATCACATATGTTGTATCAGAGACATAAGATTATGGGTGGTAATATTCTAATATTGTCCATGACTCTGCATGCTTCTTTTACTGTTGTCCATGAGCCTGTAACTGTGTCCCAGTTGTTGGAGACCTCTGCTGACATTACACTGATATTCAGGCAAATCAGTTTGCACAGCTTCACAATAGGCACCCACCCCCAATTGTATATAACATCTCTGATAGTTGTCCTTGGCATTTTATGTCAGGATGGTTATCTCACAAAGGCATCTTCTCCACTGTTATGTCACATTGTGTGACAGTCACATAGTATACATTTTCACTGTGCATTTTCACTGTGCAGTCTGTACTGTACCATATTGATATGAGATTAATTTTCCTGCTGCAGCTATCTTCCATTGACATGCCCTCATCTATTGTACATCAGGATGTTTCACCTGTCCTCTTTCCCTGTGTTCATTCCTACAATTCATATGTGCGTCCCTATTCAACACACATTTCCTTGACTATTTATTTTAAATGCTAATCCATCTAGCTTTACAGATCATTTACACAGTTTTTGTACAGAATGCCTGGAATGGGATTTCACAATAATCTGCACTATATACATTGTCCTGTACTGTGTTTGGACCATAAACATGTTTGTATTCCGTGTTGCTTCATATGGTTTCCAAGAAGCTGCATTATTTACATTTAAACATGGTATGTGGCCTGAATATGTAATCATCACTGCTGCTCACCGGCAGTCACATAAACTCCATGTAGGCTTTGTGCGAACACTACACAGAGTTTATTGAATCCTTCCCCAAGTTTAAACCTCTTTGCAGTCTACTTCAAATACAGGATTATTTATGATGCAAAGAAACTGTTTTTGGAAGAGATTACATCTGCATAAAAGCATGTCATATGCCATAACCAACAAAGTGCTCCAAAACAAGTTTAAAGCTGTTCTTACAATTATCTAAAACAAAAGTTATTTCTAAACACAGCAGACTTCATGGGCGATTGACTTAATGCCTCTGGAATGAAGTAATTTTTCTGACAAACCCAGGGAAAGTCTTTCAGGCCATACTATTACTTAATTCCATCTCTAATGTAACTTTTAATGGATTTAAAATTACTTCCTGAAATAAAAAGAGTAACAGCTAACTAACATAGTATTGTATTATGTACTGTATTATGCATTTTGTAGTACAATACTAATTGACGGGAAGCCACAGCAGTGCAGCGGTTAGCATTGCCACCTCACCGCAAGAGGTTCTCTGGTTCGATCCTCGGCCGGGGTGCCTTCTGTGCAGAGTCTGCATGTCCTCCCTGTGGTCACATGGGTTTCTTCCAGGTGCTACGGTTTCCTCCCACATCCCAAAGACATGCTGTAAGTGCATTGGACACTCTAAATTGGCCCTAGGTGTGAGTGTATCCATGTGTGTGCCTTCTGTGGAAGGTTGGATGCCAGGTTGGCAACTCGCCACTGTAAAACTCCACTGCCAATCATGAGCAGACAGGTGATCCACTGTGGTGACCCCTAACTGGGAAAGGCCAGAAGAAGAAGTACAATACTAATTGGAATTCTGTAATTATATAACTCTGTGCTCAAAATATATGTTTGAAAGGAGAAACCTTTTATTAACTACCATTTTGGCTTGTAGGGCTCCCGAGCTCCACTTTGCAAATGTATGCCTTTCCTAAGACCAGAAACTAATTAGCAAGTTGCAAACTAGTTTGTGTAACATTCCAACTAAATATTTAAAACTGTCTGTACATGTGATTACCTATCCAGTCTCCTTTATTTTAAACCACGTGATTAAGGAATCTTATATTCCAAAACTAAAAGTTAAAAGTCATCTGTTGTAGTCTCTCTAGAGAAGAACGAAAGATCTATTAATCTGTCACCCCCTTTTTTCCTTCTGATAAATGTCTTAGTATATGTTATGGGATATTTACCATAAAATAATTTTCTTGTCAGTTTTTGCATGGAATTGGACTAGATCATGGAACTGAGACTGTGTTTCTTGAATTTACTGAATCCCTCAGTTGGAAGTTTAATAAAGTCCAAATAATCTATTGCCTTGTTGATATGTTATCTAGTGGAGTAGACTTTACCTTACTGATGGAATAATGCCATGTTTCTTCATAAGCACATCATGATTACTCAAATTCTACAAGGATATATACTCAGTCCTTTGTTTTTTTACCCATTTGTAAGTGTTATATCTACACACTGTGGACTAAATTGAATGTTCCATAATGTCAGAAATTCTAGAAATGCTCAATGCCACAGCTGTCTGTGACATATTTACTCATCTGCAAAGTGGTTTTACTATGATTCAAGAATGGCTTGAAATAACTCATGTTCATCTAAATTCTAAATGAAAAAAAACAAAGACATTCTGTTTATAGCCAACCACCCATTATCTGAAATATTCTGAACCTTCCATATTTTATAAAGTAACAATTGATCTTCTGAAGCATCCAGTTCTTATAGGTTATTAGGTATCATTTTCAGGCAGCAGTTTCATGATTGCTGTTCAGACAAGTCAGTAACATGCCATTTTTTAAAGCCAAACCATTCCTGAATGAGCATATTTAAATCATTAGAACTTATACATACTCACTGGCCAGTTCACTACATGCTCCCAGTAGCCGCACCAATTTTCAGTTCAGAAGAGAAAACGTCTTACAGCAGATGGGTATTAGACTCCACAAAAAAGACCTGGAAAACAAACAAAAAAAAAAAAACAGAATTAGACTTCTAAACTAAAATAAGCTTACAACTGAATAGCCAAATTCTTAACTAATTGTGTAAACAAGTCCCATCACTGCACACCTGTAAAGAAAATGAATTGACTAGAAGCAAGCTACTACCGTGCCTTAATACAGCTCTGATCTGCTTACTTTGTCTTCTATATGCTTAGGAGATGTTCATCTTTCCAGTTTCTAAGCAAATGGTTTATCCTCTCTTTGTTGTCTTGGTCAAAATCATTGCATTTTGCCCAGACTCCTTGATCTAGGAAACTATGTGGTGATTCATATTTTTCAATTGTAGTGTCAAAAGTCTAGAATACATGACTATATCATCATCTTCTTTCGGCTGTTCCCCTTAGGGGTCGCCACAGTGGATCTTCTGTTTCCATTTCTTCCTGTCCTCTGCATCATGCTCTTTCACACCAACCGCCTGCATGTCCTCTTTCACCACATCCATAAACCTTATCTTAGGCCTTCCTCTTTTCCTCTTACCTGGCAGCTCCATCCTTAGCATCCTTTTCCCAATATACCCAGCATACCTCCTCAGCACATGTCCAAACCAACGCAATCTCACCTTGCTTGCTTTGTCTCCAAACTGTCCAACCTGAGCTGACCCTCTGATATACTGATTCCTAATCCTGTCCATCCTAGTCACACACAATGCAAATCTTAACATCTTTAACTCTGCCACATCCAGCTCTGACTCCTGCCTTTTCGTCAATGGCACTGTCTCCAACTCATATAACATAGCTGGTCTCACTACCCTCTTGTAGACCTTCCCTTTCACTCTTACTGGTAGCCATCTGTCACAAATCACTCATGACACTCTTCTCCACCCATTCCACCCTGCCTGTACTCTCTTCTTCACCTCTCTTCCACACTCACCATTACTCAGAACTATTGATCCCAAGTACTTAAACTCATCCACCTTTATCAACTCTACTCCCTGCATCCTCACCATTCCTCTACCCTCCCTCACATTTACACACACATGTTCTGTTTTAGCCCTGCTGACCTTAATTCCTCTCCTCTCTAAAGCATATCTCCACCTCTCCAGGGTCTCCTCAACCTGGTCCCCTACTCTCACTACATATCACAATGTCATCTGCAAACGTCATCATCCACGGGGCCTCCTGCCTGATCCCATCTGTCAACCTGTCCATCACTACTGCAAATAAGAAAGGGCTTAGAGCTGATCCTTGATGTAATCCCACCTCCACCTTAAACGTATCTGTCACTCCCACCGCAGTCCTCACCAATGTCACACTACCCTTGTACATATCCTGTACCACTCTTACATACTTCTCTGCCACTCCCAACTTCCTCATACAATACCACAACTCCTCTCTAGGCACCCTGTCATATGCTTTCTCTAAGTCCACAAAGACACAATGCAACTCCTTCTGACCTTCTCTGTATTTCTCCACCAACACTCTCAGAGCAAATATTGCATCTGTAGTGATCTTTCCCAGCAAGAAACCATGCTGCTGATCACTAATCATCACCTCCCTTCTTAACCTAGCTTCTACTACTCTTTCCCATAACTTCAAGCTGTGACTGATCAGTTTTATCCCACTGTAGTTACTGCAGCTCTGCACATCACCCTTATTCTTCAAGATAGGTACCAAAACACTTTTTCTTCTCTCCTCAGGCATCTTCTGACTTTCCAGAATTTCATTAAACAATCTGGTTAAAAATTCCACTGCCATTTCACCTAAGCACCTCCATGCTTCCACTGGTATGTCATCTGGGCCAACAGCCTTTCCATTCTTCATCCTCTTCATAGCTGACCTTACTTCCTCCTTGCTAATCTGTTTCACTTCCTGATTCACTATCCCCTCATCATCCAACCTTCTTTCTCTCTCATTCCTTCATTCATCAGCCCTTCAAAGTACTCTTTCCATCTACTCAACACACTCCCCTGACTTGCGAGTATGTTTCCCTCACTATCCTTTATCACCCTTACCTGCTGCACATCTTTCCCAGCTCTGTCCCTTTGTCTAGCCAATCAGTACAGGTCCTTTTCTCCCTCTTTAGTGTCCAATCTCTCATACAGCTCTCCATACGCCTTATCCTTAGCCTTTGCCACCTCTCTCTTTGCCATACTCCTCATCTCATTATACTCCTGTCTACTTTCTTCATCTCTTTGACAATCCCACTTCTTCTTTGCCAGCCTCTTCCTCTGTATACTCTACTGTACTTCCTCATTCCACCACCAGGTCTCCTTGTCCTCCTTCCTCTGTCCAGATGTCACACCAAGCACCTTTCTAGCAGTCTCCCTTACTAGCTCTGCTGTAGTTTCCCAGCTATTCGGTAACTCTTCACTGCCACCCAGTGCCTGTCTTAACTCTTCACTGAACTCCACCTCACAATCACCCTTTTTTAACTTCCACCATTTAATCCTTGGCACTGCTTTCACACTCCTCCTCCTCTTCTTGATGGCCATCGTCATCCTACAGACCACCAATCTATGCTGCTTAACTACACTTTCCCCTGTCACCACTTTACAGTCTCCAATCTCCTTCAGACTGGCCCTCCTACATAGGATATAATCCACCTGTGTGCACCTTCCTCCACTCTTGTACGTCACCCTATGCTCCTCCCTCTTCTTAAAATAAGTATTCACCACAGCCATGTCCATCATCTTCGCAAAATCCGCAATCATCTGACCTTCTGCATTCCTCTCCTTAACACCATACCTACCCATCACTTCCTCTGTTGACTTCACCAACATGCCCATTGAGGTCCGCTCCAATCACTAGTCTCTCACCCTTGGGTACACTCACCACCACTTCATCCAACCCACTCCAAAATTTTTCTTTTATCTCACACCCAGCTTGTGGAGCATATACACTAACAACATTCATCATTACACCATCAGTTTCAAGCTTCATAAACATCACTCTATCAGACACTCTCTTCACCTCCAAAACACTCCTGGCATACTGCTCCTTTAGGATAACCCCTACCCCATTTCTCCTGCCATCCACACCATGATAGAACAATTTGAACCCGCCTCCTATACACCTGGCCTTACTTCCCTTCCATCTGGTCTCTTGCACGCACAATATATCAACCTTCCTTCTTTCCATCATATCAGCTAGCTCTCTCCCTATACCAGTCATACTGCCAACATTCAAAGTTCCTACCCTCTCTACTACACTCCTAACATGACTATATACTGTTAAATAAATCACTCAAACCGGATTAAAACAATTAAAAATGATTTTACAATGAAATGAAATGAACTGAAGCTGTGACTTTAGTGTTATATAAAGCCTTATGTTCCCATATCCCACTTTGGCTTACCCTGCTAGGAAACTTGCTACCACTAATGACTCTTCGATATTATGTATGCTTTCTATGCAAGTGCTTTATATGTTGCAACTATCTCTGCAACTTAGCATTTTGATGGAAGCCAGTGAGACTTGGCAAAATCTAACTCCATTACAATAAACCAAGTCAAACTTATCAAACCCAGCAAAATTGCGGGTGGTGCAAGATTAAAAAGCATTTTCTGTACTGAGTTTGGAAGACTTCACAACCTCCATACCACCCTTACATATATCTAGTGGCTCGTGGCATCGGACTGCCAGACTGCAGCCCCCTCAGAAAAAAAGAAAAAAGTACCTTTTTGTGTAGTCAAGTGTACTATTATTTTTTTTTTTTACTGTGTCTCTCAGGCAAGCCTCAAGTTCAGTTGCAGACTAGTCTCCGTGACTCGTAGTTCCTTCCTGCCTTGGCAACTCGTAGTTCCTTCCTGCCTCAGCAAGTACGCGCATGCGCACTTTAACCACCTCGGGTTGCGGCGGTTTAAATAAAGACTTTTTTTTTTTTTGCTGCAGCTCGGTGAAGAAATTAAGGCATCAGTGTGATGCCCAGCAGTCTATGTGGTTCCAAATGGCATAGAACTGAAAGGGGTTCGGAATGCGACGCCCGCAGGCAGTGCAGGCACGTACATGACGTGCTTGGCCTAAAATGCTGCCGATTGGTTGTTGCTCTCTTTCCGGGCTTTATGTGCTGGGAAAAGAGCAAGAATCAAACAGTTTTAGACAGTTGTGGACTGAATTGTCTGATCATTCGTGACTGACTGAGTCAATCGCAAGGGAAGGATTTACCTAGGCTATTCGCCTTTATTTGCCATTGGAATTGGATTTCTATTTTTTTTTTTTTGTTATTTTTTGGGTGGCCTATATTTTATCAGCTGTGCTGAAGAAGAACAAGAACTGAAGAAAGAAGTAGTAGAGTTACAGTAGAAGAAGAACAGAGTAGAGTAAGAGTAGAGTACAGAAAGATTTCTTCTTGGTGGTATGTATATATTATTTTTTATTGTCCCAGCCAACTGCATCTTTTATTTTTAACTGTCAATTTGTTTATATCTGAACATAAAACGTGTTCATGACACATAGATTAATTCCATTTAATCCTGACAGCTGCAATGAACATTACTGTAGACTCTTCAGTGTTTTTTTTTTTTAACTTGATTTGCTTACACACAAGGCAATGCATGCTGTTAATAAAATGAGTGAAGTCTGTAACATGAAAAAGTTCAACTGTTTTGTTGCATGCTTTAAACAGAGGCCTGAAGTAAAAAAAAAACACTTGGGTTAACTAAAAAAGAGAGGAAAGTTATGCAACTGAAGTGTGTGTGTGTGTGTGTGTGTGTGTGTGTGTGTGTGTGTGTGTTATTAGTGTTTTAAATGGGATAATGAGGGGTCTGACATGGGATAGTTGGAGGCTGGTGTGTTGTATATGGAATAGAGTAATAGATGGCATATGGTTTACAGTCAAAGTTAGTTCATCTGGTTGTGTTCATATATATATATATATATATATATATATATATATGTGTATATATATATATATATATATATATATATATATATATATATATATATATATATATATAAAATCTAGAAAAAAACAGATGGTGTATGTTAAGGTTGTGAGCTGTTGTTCCCTGTGGTACTGGATTTGATTCTTAGTTCTTCTGGTTCGGTGTGACTTTAAGCAGTTAGCTCAAACAGAAAGTGAAGCTACAGAGAAGTTGATAGAGTCAGCAAGCAGTACAAGATAATGTGAGAATAGAACACCTTACCCACATTCGTGTACAGTGCAATTCGAAAAGAAGGTGAACACAAGCCACTTTAGGCGCGGATTCTTATAATATGCAAAAAGAAACTGGTGATTTTTTTTTTTTTTTTATAGAGTAAAGGACACACTAAACTTCCAAGTTTTGACTTTTAGAATCTCCGTGTTGTGCTCTGGGATTTTATTCAGGTTTATCAACCTTTCAATAATTTTGTGAGTTTCATGAAATGGGATGCAGGTCAGAGATTTTCTTTGAAAGTGTACCTGTGTAAAATGATCGTGCTGACAGTGTGTTGTATCTGAGAGGTACTTGGAGGCTGGTCCTTGACAATAGCAGATCATCCGGACAGATTTGCAGTTGATAGTGTTCTGCTGTACCACCATGGACGTAACAGCTGGGTGATGTAAAAGGTAACACGGAACTGTTTTTCTGCCTGTGGAAAAACAGCCCCTCTTTGTTCGTCACCATTTTACAGCACTTCGGTAAAGGTCACTTAATTGATGGAATTCTGTTTACTGTGCTTTCAAAACTAATTTTTGTCTCTGTGTAGAGGGGAGATTGTAGAAGATGCATAGTAGATATTTATATACAAATTTCTGACTTAAACCGCATGTTCTATAACAGTAAAACCAGGGAATGTTTTTTTTTTTTTTTTTTTGATGGGTAAAACATTTTAGTACACATGTGAAAACCTAAAATGTAATATAACAAGATTAGTAAAATCAATAGTAAACTGGTAGGTATGTTTTTTGTTAAATAAAGCCATTCTCTCATTTGATGGTAGCCCTTTTAGCTGGACATGCTTTGTTGCTTTAGTGGTTGAACACCAAAGCTGTACAGACCTTTCTAAAATCAAGAGGGTTGGGAGGGTGGCCTAATGGTTAAGGTGTAAGGTGCAGGGTTTGAGTCTCGCAAGGGATAATTGGCTAGGCTTAAAGTGGCTCACAAGGGCAGTTAGCCTAGTACTAACCTATGAATCTATGAATCCTATATCAGTTTTCTTGTCAAGATTGCTGCTACAGATTCCTGCAATAAGAACAGAAATCCTGATTTGTATTTACTGGTAACATTATTTTGGATAATCCTAGCAGGTTATCATGGACTTAATGTATAGTTTCCTGGATATTCAGAAGAATTAATGTCAGTTGCATCACTGTAGTGCCATTTTGTTGTATTTCAGTAATGCTGCAGTGCTTTGTTTTTTTTTTAATAGGGATGGTCCTCAGTTGTTGGTTTTTTGCTTCCCCACAGTTGACCCTCAGCTATAAGTTTATAACCAGCTTCCCTCCTTAATCAATGGATCTACCAGACCTGTCTTAGCCTTCACCATGCTCAACCCTACTCATGTGGGGCTTGTGAAGACATCAGGGATACTGTTGCTGCAGCTTCCTGCTGTTTCTATTGCATGTGCCCCAACTTCACCACCCTACAGCAACCTGCTATGGTTGCCCTTGGGAAGGGAATGCACAATTCCATGAGTGAGCAACTTCCTGACCAGGCAATATACCGCTTGGCACTGAACTCCTCACTTTCTTAATATTGCTATTGCAGTGTTCCTAGGCTGCCTCACTGCCATCCATCAGGATAAACAAGGTGGTATTGGCAACTCAATCCTAAACACTCCACTTGTCTCTTTAGTGCCCATGCTATTAGTCAGACACAGGTCATCTAGTCAGAGCATTTCTCCACTGTTGTGTGACCACTAAAGTCACACAATTATATTACTGATTATTGATATATATTATATATGTTTGGAGGTGGGGGTTGTTCCCTCACATGGGGGTGTAATAAGGCCTGCTACCTGCAAAAAGAAAAAAAATCCTCAGCGACCATTTTCCTAGTTTTTTTATGTCAATAAAACTACCTTAGGTGAGTTGATATAACTCTTTTCAAAGTAGGGTTATGTAAGAACTGTGTAGATTACATATAAGATTAATTGTAATGTGTCATCCTCGACAAAAATTGTGCTGAAAAATATTTTAACATGAAAAGTCCATGCTTTAATTTCTTTTTTTTTTTTTTACAGTTGTGTTGCAGTATTTGATAGCTTACAAAGTATTGTGACTGTGAGTGGATCTGAAACCTTATATATTTAATACTACCCTGTCATAAAATTAATTTAAGACTGCCTTAAACCCTGGTTTATTGGTACTGCATATGGGACAAATAAAATAAAGGTAATAGAGGAAAGCCTTTTTAGGTGTTTCTTGTAAGACAAAAGGTAGATAATAGCCTGAAGCCTATGAAAATATAGGATAAAAAGCACATGAACTGTTTTTTTCTTCCATCTCAGATATATTATTGTTAGAAGTGGTAGCCTGTGATTATTCTCACTGGGTACAATCGGAAATATTCATAATCACCCTGAAGGTAAATTTAATTCCAATATTTAATTAATAAACTGGTGTGACCCTCCCCACAATCCCTCAGTTAATTAAATCTATATATTTTTTTTATTTTCAGAGACATCTCTTTATCTTAATGTTTTAAATACAATGATGTAAGATGCCAGGCATAAAAGTGAACATCATTGTCCTTGCAGTCCACCTATGCTTTCACAAATGATCATAGGGAAATGGACTGGCACTAAGATAAATTACAATGCAGCATTATTCAATCTCTCAACTGTCCAAATTTTCGCAGAATGTCCAGATTTCTGCCTCATATTTTTGGTCTGTTCCTCATAAAATTTCTTTCTTACAAATCACTGAGGTTTGAATGCACTAAGTAATGTCATACATTTGACTTTTAGATATCATATCCTTCAGAAAATACATGCTAACATGTCATGCTATTCTAGCAACCTAAGTTTTTATAAGATAAATGTTTAAAATCTGTCACTGTTTTTGGCCCCTTGTTCTACCATTATTTTAGACTGTTGTGAAAACTACAGAACCATTACATTGTAGTACTGAATTGTAATAACTCATTTGCACTTTTTTTGCTAAGGACCGGTGGCAACACATGCAGTTGTGTTGCTTGCAAGTGGTGTAAACTGTAGTGATAATTAATGCATTCACTTAGTCAGTCAAGCTTATGTTTTTGAGCAAGACACCTTTTATTTATTTTTTTAATTGTATAAAGATCTGCTGGAAAGTTATCTGCTCAGATTTTTTTCTTTGCATAAAGCCGGTGCTATTTTACAAGTTGGAAAACTAAGCAACAGTGGTGAGCATTTCTGCAACATTCTGAGGTTCACTGAATCTGAATGACAGATGTTTTGAGTTTCAGATTTCATACCTTACAGAAAATGCATACTGATGCAAGACCTACTAAACTTTCTAAGTTTGTAAGAGCAGCATTTAAAAATTGTCTGTATTTTTGGGCCTTTGTCCTACTTTTATTTATGGCTTTATCCAGATTTCTTGCTCTGAGGTTGAGAGTATATGAAATGTGTCCAAGCCATCGCCATCAGCCAGAGACGTTTCAAATTGTGACATACTTGTTGTACCCCACTCCCCCATGTAGTGACTTTAGATGTGTCCAGGCAAGGAGCAGTTAGAGTATCCAAGGTAGACACAAGTACAGTCATGGCTTTTAATCTGTCCTTTATTTTGCAGAATATTCTCGTTTTCTGTGATATTTTTATACTGTTGATTTTATGTGTATTCAGAAAATGCATTTTGTTGGCTTAGTTGGCTGCTTGTTTTTTTATACTTTATTTTGACTGGCATTCTAGTAATGTATTTAAAAAGTAATTTATTTTTTTCATGCCTCACAGACTTTGCTTCCCATCTAGATATTAAGTAAGCTGTCATCTAGCCAAGTTTTCTTCTCCGCTTCATTTTTGTCTTGATTGGACTCTCATAATGATAGTTTGGCACACAGGGTAGCAGTGTATTTAAAGTACCAGTTTTTGTGGTTTTGAGCATAGTGAAAGAATGCTAGCAAATGTACTTTTTCTGTAAGAATAAATGTTTACACACTTCGCAGTCTTGGTTTCTGCACCTAAAGTAGTAAAATGCAAGGTAACTTGAGGGACATATTAGGTGTGTGTGTGTGTGTGTGTGTGTGTGTGTGTGTGTGTGTGTGTGTATGTGTGTGTGTGTGTGTATATATATATATATATATATATATATATATATATATATATATATATATATATATATATATATATATGTGTGTGTATATATGTATGTATGTATATATAATATATTTTATATATATATATATATATATATAATATATATAAGTATTTTAAGCTAATGTCTTGGAGATGAACAAATTAATAATTGACTAATGCAATGGATTAATACACTCCAGTGAATCATGCTGGCTTCAGGCTACATCTGCCAAAACAATACTGAGGTAGTTAAACATTCATTTTGCCCTCCCCCTCTTTCAGACAAGACCCACTTCAGATTGCACCAACTCTTACAGAAAGGATGCAGATTAATTATACACAAGAGATAAGAAATTATACAGTGTTAAGACTCTTAATTTAAGAGCAGAATAACCCTTTGATTCTGGAAGATCAGAAGGCTGTGGATTCTATTCCCTCCCCAAAAATAGCAGCACAAAGTAAATGGCTTTAAGTCATAAAATTATTTTCACACTCTTAAATGAAGTTGGAGACAGTGGGCCGGATTCACGAAGGCTTGCACGGAGTCTAAGAGTAGTGTAAGACTCCATGCAGCCTTCACGATCCAGGAACAGCCCAAAGTCCGTGTAAGAGACAAGCTAAAACGGCTCTTACACGGAGTGGGCGTGGATAAGCTAATCACCTCACTTGCAGCTGAACAGCATGCAAATGAGGATGATTAGCGATCCAGGAAGCCCAGAACAGCCCATGTAAGAGCCGTTTTAGCTGCAGAAATGTACTCAGTTGACAACTGAGTACGTTTCTGCAAAAAATGCAATGGAGCCACGTCAGCTCCAAATAAAGGGTGCATATGTGTCAGGCAGCATGCCAATGGCCAAATATGTGGCCATTGGCAAGGTAACCTGATGCAAATATCTTAAAATATAATTTTTTTTCGGCGATCGCCAGTGTTTAAACCAGCGCAGCCCAGCAAACGGGCTGCGCTGTATAAAACATAAAAACGAAGGTTTTAAACCCACAAATGTGGGTTTTATGCAATACATGGAATGTCAATGCAGGGACCAGCAGACCAAAACCAACATGGCCACCGTGTAGTGGTTGCTAAGGGGGGGAAGCTGAGTCTAAGAGATGTAACTAAGCATTAGTAGGCAATCTGATGCAAATGAGTGTTAGGATACTGAATTCCACTGTCACATAGCAAATGAGCACAGTCTGAGTAGTGTAAGAGTTACAGAAGGGGAGGAACAGAGTAGGAGATAGGTGACATCACAGGGAGGAATGGTAGAAAGAAATGCAGTTCATTGGAGGTCAGAGTTACATGACAGATGTCAGACAGATATCATGGAAAGAGGTGTGCCACTAAATAAGCATGAGAAAGTCAAGAAATGGAAGGTGTACACTGTTGCCTACACCAAAGTTTCTTGCTGGCGCATGCGCGCGGCGCCATGAAGCGCGAGTAAGGCAGTGTGCGCGTGTGTAAGGCAGACTGAGTATGTGAGAGCGTGTTGGGAGATGTTTAGCACTGTTTGCGCGGGCGTGCACACGTTTTAACCCGAATAAGCAGATTCTGAACCGTGTAAGCATGTGTGCATGCATGTAAGCCACTGTGAGCGTGTTTCTGTTGGTCTGCACACGGCTCCTCCCTGAGGAAACAGAAAGGAAAAAGGAAGCAACAGATTTAGTAGGAAGCTAGCAGGGAATACTGCTGGAGCTAGCAGGTGAAAACAATTAGAAGCAGGCAATTACACAGGCAGAATAGTAGCCCAGCCCAGCACTTAAAACTCTGCAAACAGCAATGCAGGATGTTTCTCTCAAGAGACACTGCAAGACAGGAGTTAAGTTATTAGAAGTGAAAACTGAAAAAGCTGAACTCAGAGCAGAAATGTTAGGGGCTGCCATAGCTGTCATAATGAAACATAGGCGACTTGCTGAGGGTGGTGACAATGCAGATGGTGCTAGACAACCCACAGTGAGGAGATGGAGAAGAGTGTACAGGCCCAGGGTCACCTACCACGGGTTACATGAGCTGGAGATAGTAGAGCGCTATAGAGTGGTCAGAGTCCTCCTGCAGCAAATAGTGGAGCTGTGCAAGCCACGCCTCACACAGAACCAACAGAGGGGAACCCATCCCAGTGGAAACCAAGGTATGTGTTGGCCTAAGAATACTAGCAACAGGTACCTTCCAGAGACCAACTGGTGATATGATGGGGATATCACAGGCATCAGCCTCCAGGGTACTGCACCAGTTCCTGGATGCCATGTCAGCACATGTTGGTGATCATGTATATTTCCCCAATGCCCGTGAGGTATTGGCCAGCAATATGCGTCTCTTCCAGCAAATAGCGGAATACCCTGTGGTAGTGGGTGCAATAGACTGCACGCACATATGCATCAAAGCACCAGCCGATGAGCGGGGTAGGGCATACATCAACCGCAAGGGCTTCCCCTCCATCAACTGCCAGGTCGTGTGTGATGCCCAGGGCATAATAATGAATGTGTGCTGGCTGTCCTGGGAGCTACCATGATTCCCACATCTGGCATTTGACACAGCTGTACCAGACATTTGCCAGTGGGGACATCCCGCACGGACGCCTAGTGGGGGATGCAGGTTATGCACTGGAGCCGTGGCTGATGACACCCATCAGAAATGCACACACACCTGAACAGGAACGCCATAATGAGGCACACGCACAAACACGTAATGTAATAGAGCGTGTGTTTGGGCTGCTCAAGTCATGGTTCCGGTGTCTGGACACATCTGGTGGAGCCTTGCAGTACACACCAACTACATGTACCCAAATTGTCATGGTATGTGCTATGCTACATAATATGATCTTGCGAAACCAGCTGCAGCAGGACCAGCATAGGGCGGGGCCAAACAGCCCCCACCATTGCCAAGGCCATCACAGGCAGAGCGTGACTTGGAGGAGGAACAACCTGAGCCTGCCCCAGTAGGCAGAAGGAGGCGTGCCCAGTATGCCCTGGCCTTGGCAAAGAGGCAACACATAGCACATACACTGGCTCAGTAGGAACCCTGGGAATGACACCCCCTCTGACTCACTCAAATAATAACATGAATGCCTACAATGACATGACCTGCTCACAAACATGTACAGGGAAGTGTAATATGCGCATCTGACAGAGGCAGCCCTGCAGCACCACCTGAGGCATGAATGCTATGTGTTAAGTAATGTAACACCATGTACTATATGCACACCTGAGGAGCCTGACTAACATCCTACCCTCACCAAGCATCATGCCACAATATGACAATGAGATGATCAAGTGCAATAATTGACTGAAGTATCGCAGTTAGTCAAAGGGGATCCAATGTGTGCCAGTCTGGGATGACATGCTGAGTATGACATGATGCTCCACCTGCTAGGACTGGCATGCACCTATCAGTGCAGGCTGTATGGATACTGGCAAAGGCTGTTGTTACCCACAGTGTGCCCTAAATAGGTAAGGCTCAAAACACAAACCTATCTCCATAGGTATCAGAAGGGATAAGAATAAGATAAGGGATAAGTCGAAACAGCAAGATGCATGCAGTCTAAACTCACCCAGTATGGAGAATGTTGATATCTGCGCTGTAACAGAAAACTGAGTCAAGGCTCACAACAGCACCCTAACACTACCAGGTTACACCTCATACTGTGCTGTACAGCCTCAAAACATGGAACAAGCTACAAAAGGAGGGTGACTAGCAAGAATTGTCAAGGATAACCACACCCCCATGTTGGTACCACAACAAAAAGCAGCATGGACTAGCCATGGTCAAGTAACAACGGCTAAAACTGCCCCCCAGTTTATAGCCTGCTGCAGACTACTGTCCCAACACCAGGAACTGCACCTGGCCTATGCTGGAATACATGAATATATCAAGTCCTCCAAACCACATTATATTGGGTGACTGAAAATACCCAGACATAGACTGGGAGCATTATACTAGCTCCAACAGTGTAGGACAAAAGTTCATAGAATCCATAAACCAAAAGGCCCAGGAACAACGTACTACTCCCACAAGAGGGGTAAGCATACTGGATGTGATAATCAGCAACATGGGTACTGGATGGCAAGATGAGAAGTGTATTGCTCACTGGTAAAACCAGACCATAGAGTAATCACACTGGATATACAAATCCTGACCACAGTCCCTGGCAAGAAAACCACAGTGGAAAACATGTGTAAAGCAATATTTGCACTCCTCCAAACTGATGTGGAATCCATTAAAGGTCCTGTGCAGGTGCAAAATATGGGCCACACCTCAGAACCTGTAATACAGCCATTCCATGAACACTGCCAGGAATGCTTGGATTATGCAATCCTAAATTAAAACAAGACACAATGCCATACACGCAGGCATCTGGCATGGTGGACACCAGCCATAACCAAACCATGCAAGAGAATGAGGAAACTACTACATGATAGAGCAAACATAAACAATGAAGTAATCACTGATCAGTAGTATGGCAATAAAATCTGTCCACACATACAATCCACTAAGGCCAGCCACAACAAGTTGAATCTGTGAATCCTGATGCAATGTTACACCTGCCCCAAGTACACAGACAACCCCCAACTCCACCCAAGAAATACAAATATATGTGAGAGATGCAACCATCTATCCAAACTGGAGGCTGAGCTCCCTCAACTCAGTACTCCCAAAACTAGTCAGGAGGAGAAGGTAACCACACACACCACAAACACAGTCCCACATAGACCTATCACAACTGCAAACCAAACACATAAACACAGAAAAACATTCCCAGAGGCACAAATTACAAACACAGCACACCAACAGAGGCCTCTAAAGCAGACACCCAATCAAACAACCTCCAAACATAGCACATGCAACACATAGTACACAAAGCTGATGTGCCAAACAGTCACAGGCCAGAAGGAGAAACAACATGCCTGATACAGTTGTAATAGGTGACTCCATAGTCAGACACACTGCTGTCCCGCACACCAGACTGAACAAGGGAAAGGGTACAGTAAGCTGCCTGTTGGCTGCCTCAATACGCCACATAACAGAAGTATGCAGGTCACTCCAAAGCAAGTAGAAATATGATGCAGTCATAGTCCATGCTGGTGTGAATGACCTGAGATGTACCTCCCTAGACTACATGAAAAGAGACATAGATGAGGTCTCTGATTATGTAGTCCAGGCCGGTATGACACTCACTGTTTGCAGCATCCTACCCTTACCAAGAATAATGCCACAGTACAAACACGGAATGATCAGTCATAGCAAGTGGCACACTTACTGGTGTCATTCCAAGGGGATCCAATGTCTGTCTGCTTGGGATGTCATGCTTGACAAGCCACGCAGCTGTTCTTGGGATGGCTTGCACCTGTTACCCCTGGGTGTCTGGATATTCGATAAGGCCTTTGCCACCTCCATAGAGCATTTTGTAGGCAAGGCTGAAAAGACTGACCCACGACCCTAGAAAACATAAGTGGAAAGAAACATAAGGGTAATGCTGATCAATGCCAGATGTGTAAACCCCAATATGCATGCTCCCAAGGCCATCCCCAGTATGGAGAAAATCGATGTCTGTGCAGTGACAGAAACCTGCTGCAAGCCTCCTGACAGCACACCAGCACTACCAGGTTATACCACATATCATGTGTCATGTCCCCAAAACCTGGAACAAAACATAAAAGGAGGGTGAGTATCCATATTCAGCACAGACACCCATACGACCAGGTAACTGACAATGCACAAGGCATTGGAGTCCACCCATGTGCAACTAACTGTAGGCAAGACCTCTGTACAGTCTGTAGCATGCTACAGACCACACTCTCACACACAGGAACCCCACCCAGCTGTCCTGAAGACACTGGACAGTATGAATGTCCCACCAAATACCAAACAAGGTACCACAAATTACCACATAGGTGGTAAACCATTATGCATGGAAGGAGTAACCAGGGACCTAGGGACACAAGTGGACAGTAACCTGTTATGTGACACCCACATTGCCAATGTGGCCAGGAAGACTGTCTACATTTGACACCGTGTCAGGAAAGGATTCACATCTACGTCAACAGAGGTCATTGTGCCTCTATACTGTTCTCTTATCACACCCATAATCTAGTACAATGCCTCATATGGGATGTACCTTACCTGACACCTGCAGCAGTTAGAAAGACCTCAAAGGTACCTCACCAACAGGATAAAGGGTCTCAAATATATGTCATATGCTGCCTGGCTGTAGACACCCCAGCTGAATGCAGTCACATACTGCCTACACAGAGGCATTGCATGCCTATTGTAGAAGGCCAGGCTCAACACAGGAGTAATGGACATGCTCCACCCCAGAAAACTCAAAGCCATCGGAGCTGTGAGAGTGAGAGATGTCAACCTCAACAAATAATGAAATAGGATGTGCTGGTGGGACAGATACATAATCCAGAGGCTCCCCACACCCTGGACCAGAATCCCACTCCATGTTAGGCAGAGCCTCTCACTGACACTCTTCAACAGGAATCTTGCCAAGTGGATGGATGATTGTAGAGTTACACCGGGGGTCTTCACTGTGTCATGTCCAGACAGAGGCGCAGCAAAGCAAATCATAAATGGCCATAATATTCACATAGCAAGGGGTGGCAAAAGCCACACACACTCTGGCTAGGCTAACACATGCCCTAGGGTGGATAGCCTAGTATGAACCTATGAACCTATGAAGATACAAATTGTACAGGACACTAAGGATAATCCCAAGGCTTTCACAACTGATGGTAGGAACCATGTTGGGAATTCACAGATATGTTCTGAATCACACAAATATCACAAACACACACACATATTGCCAACATACATCCTGACAGGTGCAGTGCATACCCCCGAATGCAGAATATCTATCCCAGCAGACTGTTGGCCCCTGACATTGCAGATGCTGAGGTAACAGCCAGCATCTACAAAGCAAAACACACAGCAGCAATGGTATGAGATGGTGTCCTGGGCTTAGTGCAACATGGACTCCAGATGAATGGAATGCCAAATCACACTACTGCTCAATGTCAGCCTTACCACAGAATATGTACCCAAAGAGCAGTGTACAACAACAGTGGTCCTTCTCAACAAAGGTGTTGCCTGAATGGATACGTGAAAACTACTACCCCAGAATCCTGAGAAGCTCGGTCTGCACAGCTATGGAAAGGATCAGCATGTACCACAGACATAAAGATATTGGGGACCTACTGACACCGGACCCTACCCAGTGTGGCTTTCTTAAGTGCAGATCCTGCCCCTAAACATGTTTGACTCAATTGAAACAGTCATTAAGGTCATTGATGAGGGCAATGTGGTCCACACAGTGTAGCTGGACCTTGCAAAGGCTTCTATACAATACCCTACGTGTTCATTATAGATAAGCTCACCAGCTTAAATATAAACCCCTATGTCAGTAGAGGGGTTGCAAACCAGACCAAGGACAGAACAGACATGGTCAGACATGCTGCAGCCATGTCAGACTACAAACCAGATATAACTGGCATCCCACAAGGCTTGGTCCTGGGATCTCCCTCGTCTGGTATATATGTCCCATAGGTACAGGCAAACATGGAAGGACTGTGTCTGAACATGTTTGCAGAGGACTACAAACTGCTCACCACATATGATCCACCAGCTGACACAAGCATCCCACAAAAGGGCCACATAGAAACAGACAACTGGTGCCATAGCCATGTCAGCAAGTTAATTGCAGAAAAGTGTATAGTCAGCCCCCGTAGATATACGCTAAGTGCCCACCAATTACCACATAGGTGTTAACCCATTATGTAGTTAACATGTAATGAGAGACCTGGGGACACAAGGTGATAGATATCCTGCATTGGACAAACATGTGCTGTAGTGTTTACAGAAACATACCATATACCCACCTAATCATGAAGGTTGTCAGATCTAGATAAGGGGAGGTCATTGTGGCTCTGCAGTCATCATTCATCAGCAGTACAATTGACTACAATAGCCCCTGTGGGATGTACCTCAGCAGACACCTCCATCAACCGTAAAGTCCCCAACAGTACCTCACCAGGAATATCAAAGAGCTTGCACAGATGCCATGTGTTGCCTGTGTTGCTGGTATCAATAAACATGCTGCACCTTGTACAATCTGAATGACAGTGAGCTATGCACATTAGAGACCTGAACCCCAGCACTGACTTACATAGGACAAGCTGTACTGCATGATCCATAACACAGAAGCCACCCCCACCCATGAGTGAACTCCCAGTACAGGCTACCCATAGAGTCACTTATCAATCTTCCTCAATAGGAATCTTGATGAGTGGATGGGAGATGGTAGCTTTATCCTGGGTATCACTGTCATCTCACAGGTAGACAGAGGCACAGTATACTAACCATGACACATGTCATGGCAAACTCCACTTGCAATGTGTGTTGAAGGACAAACACACTCTCCAACTAGCATTAGACATGGACTAGGGCACATCGCTAGTGTTTGCAAATGTACACCTATGTTGTGGAATACACTACCAATGTTGGACAAGCCTGGTTTAAGTAGTTCATATCTGAACAGAATGCAACATGGTCAGATGTACACAACTGGCCCCTAACCAGGCTGTTGTGCTCACTATCGAAATGTAAAGCAGTGATAGCACTAAAGCCCAGGATACTGTCCACCACAGTCAAAGTACTACGAGTACACTATACAGTACTACAGTGTTAGGTCAGTGTGAAAGCATGTTGACAACTGTATGCAAAGTATCCCATGCAAACACTGCAGGCACAGTATAAATCTTTTGTGTTCACACACAAAGCAGTTGTACAGTAACTACACAACATGACACACAACACACAACCATAAACGGGTGATATTTGTTGAAGTTCACACTCATCCACAAATGTGGTGGGCTGCAGAGTCCAACATATGGAATGCTCACACTGGGCATGCTCACACACTTTAATAAATGAGACATATGTCAGACAACATGCCATGGGAAGGCTGAACTGGGCATGCTCACACACTTAGGCCAAATCACAGTTTAGCAGTTGGACACACATATCTGGTACTTTTACGTGTTATTCCAGGAACCAACCACATTACAGCAGTCTGCCCAGTGCACACAGTTAAATGACTACAGAGACATACGTGATATAGTGGATCCCTCCCATATGCAAACATCTTCCACAGATGCACAAGTTGTACATACAAACAGGGAATGCTATGGCAATAAAGATGTGCAAACAGTCTATCAGCAACAAATAATGTGCATTTGACAATTAAACATATGGGTATAGAGGTCAATACTAGGCTGTTTGCCCTAGGGAATGACAGCTTAGCCAGAGTGGGCTTGGCGTCTGCCTCCCCACAGGATGCACATTCCCCTTTCTAAACACCGATGATGTCAGCACCCTATAAGTACAGCAGGAGAAAAGAAACCTCTCAGTAATGTGAATAGCACGCTCCGCTAATGTGTCCGTCACAAGTGTCATAACATAGTTAGATAGGGGTTTGAATCCTGCGAATGCTCAGTGTGTGTGTGTGAGTGAGTAGGGTTGGTGAGTGTGTGTAAGTCTGTGGGAGAGAAATGTCCCTTTTGGCAACTAGGAAAACACACTGCAGGATGCACATTCCCCTTTCTAAACACCGATGATGTCAGCACTCTATAAGTATAGCAGGAGAAGGAAAACCTCCCAGTAATGCAAATAACATGATCCACTGCAAATGCTCAGTGTGTATGAGTGGGGCTGGTGTGTGTGTAAGTCTGAGGGAGAGAAATGTCCCTTTAGGGAATTGGGAAAACACACTACAGGATGCACATACCCCTTTCTAAACACAGATGATGTCAGCACTCTATAAGTATAGCAGGAGAAGGGAAACCTCCCAGTAAAGCAAATAGCGCACTCTGCTAATGCATCCATCTCAAGTGTCATAACATAGTTGGGTAGGGGTTTGAATCCTCCAAATGGCAAGGGTGTGTGTTTGGCTGATGGGGGTTAGTGTGTGTGCAACGGTGTGTGAGGGAAATGTCCCTTTTGGAAACTAGGAGAACAGACTACAGGATGCACATTTCCCTTTCTAAACACTGATGATGTCAGCACCCTATAAGTACAGCAAGAGAAGATAAACCTCCCAGTAATGCAAATAGCGTGCTCTGCTAATGCATCTGTCTCAAGTGTCATAATATAGTTAGGAAGGGGTTTGAATCCTGTAAGTGTGTGTGTTTGGCTGAGGGGGGTTAGTGTGTGTGCAACTGTGTGTGAGGGAAATGTCCCTTTTGGCAACTAGGAGAACAGAATACAGGATGCACATTTCCCTTTCTAAACACTGATGATGTCAGCACCCTATAAGTACAGCCAGAGAAAAGAAACCTCACAGTAATGTGAATAGCACACTCTGCTAATGTGTCCGTCTCGAATGTCATAACATAGTCAGATAGGGGTTTGAATCCTGCAACTGGAAAGTGTGTGTTTTTGGCTGAGGGGGGTTAGTGTGTGTGAGGAAAATGTCCCTTTTGGCAACTAGGTGAACAGACTACAGGATGCACATTTCTCTTTCTAAACACTGATGATGTCAGCACCCTATAAGTACAGCAAGAGAAGAGAAACCTCCCAGTAATGCGAATAGCGCGCTCCGCTAATGCGTCTGTCTCAAGTGTCATAATATAGTTAGGTAGGGGTTAGAATCCTGCAAGTGTGTGTGTTTGGCTGAGGGGGGGGTAATTGTGTGTGAGGGAAATAACCCTTTTGGCAACTAGGTGAACAGACTACAGGATGCACATTTCCCTTTCTAAACACTGTTCAGCTGAAGGCCATGGCTCTGGCACAAGTTGTCTGTTTCTATGATGCCCCTTTGGAAGATGCTTGTGTCGGCTGGAGAGTTGATTATGGTGGCCAGTTTGCAGTCATCTGCATATCTGGTCAGGCACAGTCCGTCCGTGTTGGCCTGTACCTCCAATAAATATATACCAAACAAGAGAGGTCCCAGGACTGAGCCTTGTGGGACACAACTAGTAACTGGTTTGGAGTCTGGCATGGCTCCAGCAATTCTAACCATGTGGGTTCTGTCCTTGAGCCACTGTGCAATCCATCTAGTGACATAAGGGCTTATATTTAAGCTGGTGAGCTTCTCTAGAATGCCCAAGTGGGGTATTGTTGTGAAGGCTTTTGCGAGGTCCAGATAGGCTGTGTGAACCACCTTCCCCTCGTCAATGGCCTTGGTGACTGTTTCAAAGAAATCAACCAGGTTAAACCTGGTAGTGCTGGTGTGTTCACAGTAGCCCTGAACCAGGCATCTGTTACTGCACAGATATCGATGTTTTCCATGCCAAGGAGAGTTTCGGGTGCATGCATCTGGAGGTTTAGACTTCTGGCATTGGGTAGCATTACTCTTAGTTTCTTATCCCTTGTGATACCTCTGAAGGTGGGTTTGTCATTTGAGCCTTCCTTAACATAGGCACTATGGGGGTAGCAAGAGCCTTTGCCAATATCTGAAAGCCCAGGGGTGACAGGTGCAGGCCATCCCTAGGGAAGCAGGTAGTTCAACAGAAGATGAATATGTGAAGGTGTAGTGCCTGTGATTAGTTAGCAGTAGCATATATGACTGCTCACGTGGACACATGCCAGGTAAGTCATATGCACTGTGTCACAGGCAATGTACATGTGAACAGGACAAACAGTGACATCCTGTCAAGTGGAACATGGGCATACATATAGTAAGCTATGCAGATGGCACTAGGAGTCCACAGAAGCTCTATAACTATGCATTGCAGGTGTGATCAGTATTCCAGGGTAATTGCAAGCAAACATGCATGCAAAAAAGCTACAGTAAACAGGGCTGCATGTAGTCCATTGTACAACAAACAAGCTGTACCAGTTCCAGTAGGTAACACTGCAAATATGCAGGCACTATGCACATGTCCATGGATATACACGGGTCAGATGGCTAGGGTCCAGTCTCAGTGCACACAAGTGTACAGACCATGTACTGTCAGGATGTACAATAACTGGATGGAAACCCATGTGCTCATACCTGCAGTAATACACTTGTCAAATAACAGACACTGAGCCTTCACTCAGTGGTTCCATACTTAGTAGGATGCATGCTACCTGGCCTGCCACCACAGTATCCCTCCTGTGACAGTTAGTTTTGTGTGTTGGGGCTGTCTAGCATGGTATGAGATGTGAGCATGCAGTGCTAGGGTGCTCCTGTGTGTCCTGTACCAGTCGTGTAGTACTGCACACATATCAACATCCTCAAACATCTGCATTGCAGAGTCCAGTGTGGGCAACATGCCACTTGCAATTTACATGTCCATCATTGCATATTACTACATTCATTACCTTATCCCCTGTGCTACCTATGTATGTAGCCTTCTGTTGACATCATTACCACCAGTATGCCAACATGTGCAGATGATACACTATGGTACTTACCATGGGTGTAGACAACAGTACATGACAATCACACACTTACTGCATCCGGCATGCTGTGATATACCCACAATTAACTCAGCACACAGTACTGTTAACAACATGATACTATTACTACACATCTATGTGGTCACCCTGTGCATCAGCAACATGTTAACCTGTACCTGCACAGTTGTTACAGATTGCAGGAGGTGGCACAGTTTCATCATATGCACAGGGTGTGAACTTGGTATGCCTGAGTCAGCCACCGATACCACCGATTGACATGTATGTGTATGTGTGTTGGTGAGGGACAGCAGTAGAAGGTGGGGCAATGTTGATGCAGTGTGTGCGCGTATGCGGTAGCCCTAGGTGTTGTCAATTCGCATGTGTGTATGGATGCACACAGTTCCACCTCATGGCTGCCATATACTGGTGTTTGTGGACAGCCACAGACTGTACCTGCCAGGTCATACAGATCAGTGTCTCTGGCCACGGACATGGTACTTGTGCCTTGCAGGGGTGCTACGGACCGTATCCGGTACCAACCCAGACTGGGTACTGTCATCAGAAGCAGGTGTTTGTTGACTAGACACAGATCCCTGTCGGGCCTGGCCAGAGCCACGTGCACGTGGTCTCCTGGGGCGGTCTGATGACAGCACAGACCCAGCATTGCTGGGGCTGCTGCTTGCACTACAGGGGCGGCCGCGGCCCTGTTGTCGTCCGCGACAACTGCCAGCTGCTGCTGTTGCTGGCATATGGCCACGTCGACACCTCAACCGCCCCCCATCGACCTGGCTCATGGACATGTAGTTGTGGAACCGGTCTGATATGTCCCCACAACGTCTGTCTATGACATCGGTGAAATCACGGATGGCAGCCCCAATGTCACGCATACTGTCAGTCATGGCTGTGCGACATGCTGTCAGCTCCCTCAGACCCTGTCTGGTGTACCGTTCCATACATGACTGTGCCTGCATGACAGCCCGAAACATAGCTGAGGTTGTAAGATCTCTGTGGGCACGTCTGACAGGGGCAGTACGCCCACGGATGCTCCCACGAGAACCCCTGGACATCTGTCTGTGTGGTACCATCTCTGAGCCATGCCCATGGCTGCTGTGTGGGGAGGCATGTGCCACAGATACCACATTACCCTGGTCAATGCCCACTGTATGCTGTCCATCACCTAGGGACATTGGTGACAAAGGGTGTATTGGCAGGATAACTGTGCGCATTGATGGGGTCGACAGCTGTGTACTGTCAATCGGCTGACCAATGGCGGACCCTGGCATACCTTCCTGTGCCATTACACAGATGTCATCATTATCAGTACCCACGGCACCTGATTCAGGTTCGCTGCTACATGACACCAGAGCAGCACCAGAACTTGTGGGAGGGAAACAGGAAACACAGTTTACAATGTCTACACATTACCAACGATGCACACATGCACACATGCACAAGCGCACACATGCACAGGTGCACACATGTACACATGCACAGGTGCACAGGTGCACACATGCACAGGTGCACACATGCACAGGTGCACACATGCACACATGCACACATGCACACATGCACAGGTGCACACATGTACACATGCACACATGCACACATGCACAGGTGCACACATGCACAAATGCACAGGTGCACACATGCACACATGCACACCTGCACAGGTGCACACATGCACACATGCACACAGTTTCACACAATTGTACAGTACGCAGTATGCGTGATATCAACACACAGACACACCTACATGCATACAAAAAGCACTACTAAGTGAGCCAAATAGTACTATTACTATCAAGACTAATACAGGTTTTGTTACTACACACTCATCAGCATGGATAGGCTGCATTGCTGTTATACCAGAGGGACCTGCAGACGTGAAGAAACTAATGTCAGTGGGCACAACTGTGCCATTGTTACTGAGTATGATACAGGTCAGTAGTACAAAAGTCGCCTTTCCCAGGTCAGCTGCTAATATTGAGGATATCACACTTGCACATTAAATACTATGGTGACAGCTGCAAACCAAGGACACACCTCACACATGCATTAACTACCAGTGTACACAACAGTCAACTATACATATGGCATATTACCTGCACGTTCACTGTCTTGCTGCTGCATGGCTCCAGCCTCCATCATAATGCATGTCTGCTGCTGTTGTTGCTGGCGGACTGGAGCCACTACACTCATGAGTAGTCCCTCCAGTCTGGTGAGTGGGGATGTAGCCACCCCACCACCTGTGGCGACCTGTTGCCTGTGGATATCCGACGCACGCTGATGGACATGTCTGATTAAATCACTGCAGTGATGTCGTACCTGCTCATATGTCCTATTATGCGTGCCTATGTCATTTACCCGATGGACAAGGTCTTGCCACAGTGCAGCCCTCTCCTGCTGATTCTGGCTGGTGCAGGAAAAGAGTATTGCATAATCCCGCACCAGGCTCTGGTGTATCTCCTCATCCTCAGCTGTGGAGGTGGGATTCTGGTGGGCCATGTACCTGAGAAAGAAAATAACCTGATATCAGCAATATATGTCATCAGAATTTGGCACACATACTACACATGCTACTCGACTGTTATGATACAACATATCTCACATATGTAGCATCTGTCTGTCTATTGGTGGATACACATGTAAATGGCCAGGTATCAGTGCTCAGCCAGCAACTGTGCAACAGTACCTGGCACACTCCATATGACATACTACCAAACACCAGCAGTCAGAACACTGATTCAGGTCAAGAGCACCTCCTCACTCTAGGGGTTTGTATCTAGGTACTGTATGGCCTACATCATCAACTACTGTGAGCTGACCACACACTGATTGCCCTGGATATACATATCCCACCTCCACCACCAGCACAAACGACTATAGTGAATAACATTACAGATGCAAACTTTACACTTTGTAACAGTGACATGGTATCCTTTCAGCCCACTGGACCAGTGGCAGATACAACCCACAATGCTGATCCCTACACAATTGCTTTCTACAGACATCTCCGAGAATGCATGGATCATGCAATCCCATATATGACCAAGACACTCTCCACAAAGGGACAGCATCCTGTCTGGTGGACCCCAGCCATAGACAGATTGTATTACAGAAGATGGAAGCTACTGCAAGACAGAGCATAATTCCATAAAAGGAGGGCATGTCTGAGCAGCACTAGTAAGGATCTATTTTCCATCATACAAACATCCATGGGCAACTTTGAGAGGGAAATCAAGAGGGACACTACAGATAACCAGAAGGCCTTCTTCAGTTATGTTAGCAACCTGGTCAGGATCCATCCTCTATGCCCATAGTTGGTACACAACAACACATATTTCACTGACACCACAGATATTGACAACAGTGTGGCAGACAGGTTCAGTGCAGGTGTCACCCCACCCTCTCCCACAAAATAAGACATAGTTATCCCAGCTGACTGTAACCTCCCTGTCATCACAGATGTCCAGGTGAGAGCCACCCTCAGGACAGCAGAATACACAACATGAATGGGACCTGATGGCATCCCCAGTTGCATGCTACATAAACTCTGACAGGAGCTAAACACACATATAGAAGTGCTATGTAACACTAGCCTGACTACAGGATATGTACCTGTACACTGATGCACAGCAGCAGTGGTTCCACTCCACGAAGGAGGCACCTCAACATACCAATACAATACAACACAATACATTACATTACAATACAATACTATACAATATGCTATTGCCCTGGGACTACAGCAGCATACTGTTCTGCTACCCTGACCATTGTGACACATGTGGTGTGATGGTACCTGCTGCTGTCACACAGTTACACAGGGTGACTCATATGGCATATTACCTATCTGACTAACATTCAGCAGGGGTATGTGTGACATGTACTCATGGGGAGTCTTGCTTCTTAACACTGTGTGGTTTATTGCAGGGTATGTCTTATCTGTGGGTAGGAACTTTTACCTCCACATGTGCAATCTATTGCAGTGGCACGGACGACACACAGCAGTCATTTAGGTTGTGGATGGTGTGAGGTGTTACTATGGTTGTTGGACATCTGTCATGGGTGTGACTTACATATGTAAATCCGGGAGTGGTAACCTCTATGTGGGTAGTATATGTGTACTCTGTGGTGTTGTCAGTCTCTGTGCATTGGTAATGTGTTTGAGTGCATTGTCACAGTGTTGTACATGTCACTGTGTCCTTCTCCATATCTGTAGCTGTCATGTGAGGTCCATACCATGGCATCCATTATGTGGTGTGGAGGGGTACACCGACCTACATGTCCATAGCTGACACACCATGTTCACTGACACATACCATGTGCAGGTATTCCAGGGATAGTGTGCCACTGTGAATATCATTGAGGCCACTATTGTACACATTTATGACCCTGTTCACCCCTGACACATGCAGTGGTGGGCAGCCAATCACATATCTGGTGGTTACTGGTGTAGGTGATTTGGAATGTGGTATGGTACTCCGGTTTTGACACTGGTGTTCACTCCATGCCTTTGTCACCAGGCACCTGTTGCAATACATCTGTACACATGTGCCTCACTCAGAATTTATATACATCTCTCTCTCTCTCTCTCTCTCTATATATATATATATATATATATATATATATATATATATGTATATAGATATATCTATATGTGTATATATATATATATATATATATATATATATATATATGTCTGTATACATATACACATATATATATATATATTGATGTACATATATTGCTATAGATGTGGAGGGGGGCACAGAGGGGTGAGAGTGAGAGAGGGGGTGGGACAGGGTGTGTTGAAGGTCGTCATATACAGTCATACCTGTAGATAGTCAGATCAGTCTGTCTATGTATATGTATCTACATATATCTATATCTGTATGTGTGCATTACATATATATGTTTGTACAATATTGTATCTACATCTGTCTATGTATTCCTACATCTCTCTCTCTATGTATGTATACATATTATATATATATATATATATACATATATGTTGACATACATACGTATCCATATGTTAGACAGGTATATCAACATGTTTGTCTACCATACTGTATACACACACTAACATACTGCTAAACATACATAACTGTGAAACCTACTTTGTACATGGCACTACAACCTATAATCAACCAACATTGATATGTGCACATAGATGCTCTCACATACAAATGTATGTACAGCCTTTACTGATAGTTGCTGTATGTCCCCTGCCCTTTACACATCTTCATATACATATGGATACAGACCAATGACACATATGGAGGGTTTACAGTATGTAATTACTTTACATTACCTGTGTTTGTCACAGCTGCTTGTGTTGCCATCTGGTTCTCTGTCCTGCTGCTCCACTTCCCAGTTGTCAGCTTTCAGGTGGCTGTTGCTGAACAATTTGTTTGTGGCTGCTTAATTGCAGTTTTCTCTGTCTCTGTCTCTCTCTCTCTCTGTCTGTCTGTCTCTCACATCCTTCTCAGGGTGCAATGAAAGTATTGCATGTGTGGACTGGGAGTACAGCATACTTTTGTAGGTATCTGCATATGCCCATGTGATGGCCTCTGCACCAATTGTTAGCCAGCATTTGCTAATTGCATGCAGCCAGTTGTGTACTGATTGCAGTTCTCACTGTGATTTCAGAACAGTGCTATAAAAAGGTATGTGAGATAGGCGTAGTCCTTTCAGATTTTAAGGGCAGGGACCATGCTGTTATGCTGTGGGCAATGATCTGTGAGTGTAAAGGTTGGTATTTCTCTCATATTTCCAGGTGTGTTGTAGATTAAAATTCCTCCATTCATTTCTCCAGTTTCCTGTACTAACTGTGTATGTACACTGACACCTACAACTACTACTACTGTTAATGTGTGTGTGTGTGTGTTTTCCTTTCACTTTTGCTTGCACTTTGTTGCTAAGGCTTCAATAGTTGCCCTTTACAGTCACTACTTGTATGCCTGCTAGGTGTCCTGACTGTAGTGTGCTGCTGTAGCTTTCCTATTTTCCATGTACATTCACACCTTGGAATGCTTGCTATATCTGCTAGGGTGTTACAGCATGCAGTGTGGTCTGGCCATGGTGTGGGCCTTGACATCTATCAGGGTATTTGAGTATGCTGCTGAGCAGGCCCCAGAGACTTTCAGGTTCATCTGTTATGTGCGTCATGGAATGGTACATATCAGTGGGGTACGCCCATTAAAATGTCTGGTATGCTGCAGTTGTGACTGTGGGTTAGCATGAGCATATGTATTACTACACTTTTTCTGCCATGCAAGTGGTGAATACTTTCAGGACCCCATAGTTACCATTGCATGTGTTACACCTTTCTGCCTACTGTTTGTACATTTCACATGGAGTCTGTGGGGCATCCCTGTAAGTCATTCACTGTT
This sequence comes from Protopterus annectens, assembly GCF_019279795.1. Taxonomy (NCBI): domain Eukaryota; kingdom Metazoa; phylum Chordata; order Ceratodontiformes; family Protopteridae; genus Protopterus; species Protopterus annectens. Next base: position 233,844,718 of record NC_056735.1, on the reverse strand, counting down.
GCTATGTCTAGGCTCTTAACTATTCAAATATGGTGGTGTCAGACCCGTCATGTATACAGATATTTGCAGGTTGTCCACATTTCTGCCTCATATTTTGGTCACTATCTCATGCACACCTTTTTCTGGCAAATCACTCTGGACTCAAGTCAGAATATGGTGACAAACATTCAAGTTTCAGACTTCCTACCCTTCCAAACATCCCACAAAGTGCAGACCCTGTTACTCTCTGAACTGTCTGCGTTTGTTGTAACATTATTTGTAATGTGTCCCTGGTTTTGGGCCTTTGCTCCACATATTTTATTACTTGGTCCAGATGTGTTCCTGTAAGAGGTTGTGGGGTATGGGCAGTGATTATCTTGCTGTGAGTATGTGTGTGGCTTGCAAGGTGCTATAGTGACATTATTACCTACTAGCTTCCAACTAGCATGGCTGTTTCTGTTCACACACTACTATTATGGAAATCCACTAGTTTTGATAGTAATTGTAAATGGCATGCTTTGTGTACTACACATCTATATTCCCTTTACATTCATTCCTACTATTACATGATATATTTATTTTAGCACAATGTTCTTGTATACGAGTCATGGCTTAGTGGTAAGTCATGCAGAGTACTGTTTCCAAGGTCCTGGGTTCGTGACTGACAGTGGGATTTTATTTTGCTTTTGAACTGAGTACAAGACCTGTCAATCAAAGTGACTAAGGCACTTTTAAGCAGTTGTAACCGGGTTAGCGCTGGTTTGCGCGGAGCTTCCACATGCGCACTGGCATTCAGCTCCGCGCACACCCGCTTACAACCGCTTAAACGTGCTTACTCTTGTGCACACCCACGCTATTTTCTTTGAAAGAAAAGAAAATGGGGAGACAGAAAAGTGGTGAAAAAGGGGTCACAAAGAGGGTAAGACAGTAGGGAAACAAGCTTGGGATGTGCAGGAGGGATGTAGGTAAGGCCCATAGCTGCCGATTTCTTCATCAGCAACAGCTGTGCATATGTATGTAATTTGGTGTGGCATATGAAACCTTCCACCCCTGAGAGAGGTGTCAGGACAACAATAATACATGTTGTACAGCCAATTGTAATTGATAGATTCCATGTCCAGCAGACATCTGTGCGGAATGGGCAGCTATGTATGGGGCGTAATTTTTTTGTGGGTACAGAGTGCCCTTTTTTTTTTTTCTGGTGAGAGTGGTATGTCAGGTGAAGGAAGTCGGTACAGCTGGGGAGGTAGGTTGGGTAGGTAAACAGACAAGACAAACAAGACGCATACAGGGGCGGTGTATGACACGTGTGGGGGGGTTACGCAATTGACGGGGACAGAGGTTTGGATATCCAGAGCCCATGAGCCCACAGATGGCAACAGTGGAACTGATATCCCCACCCATAGGCAGTTGCCACTGTTCCTTCACTGCCCAGGATGGGGCTGTGCTGGGGCTGTGTAGGCGGGGCAACAGGCATGCCCGTTAGTTGCGCCACCCATGCCTCGAGCTGGCGTAGGGGCTCGAGAACAGAGTCCCGAATCTCCCTATGCACCACAGTCCGGATGCTACGGAGGGTGAGTGGTGGTTCTCCTCCGGCCACACTTGCAGAGGGGGGTGAGCCCCATCCCCTGCAGCTCTTCCACCCGCAGGTGGCACAGGGCCACCGGAGGAGGGACCAGACTCGGCACTAGTGCCAGGTGCACTCGCCAGCTGAGGTGGGAGAGATGGGTCCGCTGGAACCCGCCTTCCCTGTCGTCCTATGTTTTGCATTATGTCATGACAGTTTGGGTTAGTGACATATAATACCATTTACAATTAGTTGTAACAGCATGCATTAATATTCCCATTAACCAAACACCCAGATATTCACACCATTGAACAGTGTGCATAACACATGCATAATTTGAACAGAAATACACAGTCCAACAACATGCAGGGTTAATTGATGGCAACAGGCCATCAGGTGTGGATGTATGAACAGGGCAGATGCATCATCGGACATGCAAATATATATGACCCAACAGGACAAACGTCCAGGGGTGTTAATTGTGATTGCACATACCATTTTCATGTGGAATGGGTTATATGTGGTTATAGGGTGGGGTAAAGAAAGTAATATTAACACCTTTGAATAACAATACATATGCGGTACATTTCTAATAGCTACAGTTATATACACACTACTGTTCTAACTACAGTTTCCTATATGATAACTATTTCAACTTGGTGATAGGACTGTTACTGCAACATCAATATACATTTTATGATTCTTCATACACATTCATATCTAGCTTTGTTCAGCTACATCATCCTGCTACATTTGCTTTATATAGCTGTAGACAAGTGTGGATGTTTGGTATATCAGACAATCATCCTATCTGCATATTGCAGACTGAGAGCAACATATCCAGATTTTGGGATACACATTCCAGATGCAGCAACACTTTGAACAGATTTTGCTGTTTGGTTTTGAATCTCACATACATTTCATTCTGTCTTGACTGCAGTATACTTTATTCAGGGGTTATTACTACTGTATTGCTGGATTCATGACACTTTCTCACACTCTCTCACTTGCTTTCATTTTACTATTCAGGATGGTATTTCTAGGCTTTATTGACATGTTTTACCAGTAGTTATTGCAATCCTTTCCAGCAGTCTCACTTCTGTCATGTTTCAGTATTTCCACAGGGATATATTTCACACATGTGATTTCATCATCTTCTGCAGCTATACTTTTCAGCCTGCTGCAGGTTGTGTACTATTTTCTTACAGGTAGGGCATTTTTATTTCAGAATATATGTCAGACAGTTTCATTATTTGGTTTAACTTACAGGCTGAAACACACTTTTGTAATCAAGCAATACTTGCATACACTTTCACACTGTTACTTGCAGATTTTATTCCTTACTGACTACACTGCAGTCTTTTGCTGACTGTCATACTTTTATATTTCTTTACAGTTACTGGTAGCGGATTACTGACCTGCCTCGTGGCGCAACCGCACCAGCCTATCGCCATAGGCTCTGCGGTTCGCAGAACGGACACCTGCAGCTGTAATATAAATGAAGTAATATTGGAATACACATCTCCATAATATCAGCTAGTTTAACTTCTTACATACATAATTAAATGTTACTTACTCAGTAGTGGGGCATTGGGTGTTTGCCGGGCCTCCTGGATCCAAAGGTTCAGTTGGTCCTGCTTGCATCTCTTCAGGTCCACATGGTGGTGACGGACCTGCTCACCAGTCCTTGGAATCCCTGTGGTACTGGTGAGATCATGAGCCAACCGGTCCCATGCCTCGGCCCTGTATGCTCCCCAGAGGACCTGGCCCTGCATGAGTTGGGCCTCATGATTATGGACTAGGAGCCAGACCATGTACCTGGACTCCTCAACACTCCACCTCTGTGCTCGGAAGCAACTACCCTCTTCTACTCCTGTCATTCTGCCTGCAGGTCAGTTCTACAATCGTTTATGCTGTGTATTCCCGCCTATGGGGCTTATATAGTCCGTTTTTCCCGCACATATCTGTGATTGGCCATTTTGGAATTGTATCAACTTCAGTAAACCTGCATTGTCATGCTCCAGTTTGTATTCATTCCTATATATTAGCTATTATTGCATTTCTAGGTACTGCTGTCATGGCTTAGTGGTTTGGTACCTTGACTATGGTGTATAGTATCCTGGGTTCAAACCCGGCCACTGCTTTTTATTTTTCATGACTGTCTAGACATGCTGAGGGGTGTGTCTGTGTAAAGGCAGTTTTGATACGGCTTGCTCAACGTTGCCTGCCGGTTAGCTTGTTTGCGCGGTGCGCAGCTCCGTGCAAATGGGATACGCTGGTTTAAGCCTCATTTGGCTATCGGCACGTATATTACGCTCAGCTCAGTTAGGGGCACATAGATTTAGCATGTTAGACCACTGCTCAGCTACGGGCACTCATTTTGCACCAGTTAAACCACTGCTCATCTACGGGCACATGCACTTACTCTGTTAAACTGTAGCTCAGCTATGAGCACATCTGGCATTTTTTCTTCTTTTGTTACCTCACATGTCTTCAATATAAATGGGCTATTTCATTACATTTTACATAAATTGCGGTTTTATGTGTACATATTTGTCAGGGACTTGTTTCCTGCTTATTTTGAAAAAAAAACAATTGGTGTTGTGGGGGCTCAAACCATGAATGCCTGCTCTTCAGCCAACATCTCTAGCGCTACACTATTGCTTCCTGGCTTATTTTGCATATTTAGTTCTTATATGCTTTCCCACTGACTGCTAACTGTAGCTGCTCTATGGGCACGCCCGCACAAACGAGCGCACTCACGGTTAAACATCTTTACAATTTAAAAAAAAATATAACATGTTCATTTATATATATTCTATGTTCATAGTCTGTGGGGGCATGTGTTGTGTTGTGTTTATTCACATTTCCGTGGACGCTGTTGTGAGTGTTTACTTTGGGCACTTTTACACTTCTGGGGGCGTGTCCGCTTGCAGGGCTCAGCCTACGGACACACCCCCTACTGTCTTACATGGACCGTGTTAGACTTAGGTGTGATTCAGCATGCTCTCATGAATATGCAAAGCATGCTGACATCACTCCGTTTAACTGCAGCCTCCATGTAAGAGTTATAACTCTTACACGGAGGCTTCGTGAATCCTTGCCAGTGTGTCTGCAAGCTGAATAGCTTGTGAGTTACAGCAGGAAGATAAGACTGAGTTTTTTATGTTTTTATGGCAGTCCAGGTGTGTACCCTGCCCTGAGGATTAATCTTTCATGTGTTTTACTGTACTTGTGATCATATTCAGTGGTTAGCAACAGCAAGCAGTCAAGTGACACATTTATCTAAGTTAGCTTCCCTCTTAACAAACTTGCAGTGTTATATTTTACTTTGTTGTACTCAACATTTTCCCAGAACAAGACGTCTTGAGTGTAATTAACAGTATTTTTTAGGGGGTGGGTCATTAGCATGACTACTGCACTTCTATATATTTCATTTATTTTTTTTTTGCCAGTATTGTCTGAGAGTACCTATCATTTTTTAATTAGGGTAGAATGCTTGGGCTTGCATTAAAATAATCTAAAAATAAATAAGCAGACAGTGTACACCTGCATTGTGTTTAAATCAGTATCTGTGGTACTTGAATACTTGTTCAGAATCAGTACATGTGAAATGGAATGCCTGGAATATCATTTCTATTATGTTTATTTGTCTGGGACTGGTACTCTGTATGCATCCTCCTTTTCTGGAAAATAAAATTAAAATATATTGTGCATAGGATTGCCAGCTTTCTTTGTGGCTAAAACCGGACTAAGGCCATGCCCCTCGCATCACCCATAACTCCACCCATTCCCACCCCCTCCCATACATGGTCCGCCCATTGTGTGACATCAGCTGATGGGAACACCCTCTTTTTTTGTTCCAGATGCCTGCTTTCAGCAGATTTCTCCCCAGTTGCCATAAACACTGTTCAAAACTCTCAGTGTGCATACTGTCTTCTGCTTTATTTCTGCAGTGATTACAGATATTTGGATTTAATTTAAAACATTGAATTCAAATTTTATAGCACAAACCACTGATACACATTTGCTAAACAAAACAACGTGAACAACGAGATACTGTGCAAGTAACATATTTACTAGTCACACTGTTTGAAGCATCATGATTATGGCATGCCTAACATGGATCCCCTTCCCCATAAAAGATGAAAAAACCCAGAAAAAGTTTATATTAGTTAGGGGTTGGCGACATGCAAGGCAGAATTGAGAACCCTAATGTTACTTAGTGTATATAATGTATTACTCTTGATAAAAATTTATTTTTGTCAACAGAGCTTTTCTCCCAGGGTCGCCACTGAAAATTAGATATTTTGGGTCAGTCAGACTTTCCCGGTAAACAAATGTAAAATACAAATTAAAATAAAATAAAAATAATCCATCCCTTCCCAAAAAAGGATCTACCCAAGCACAACAGCAGACTACAAAGACTACAGACCTGCGTCCAATTCATGTCAATATTTTGAAAAAATTAGTCTACTTTCAGACATGTGAATATCTCCAAAAATACAAAACACTATCCAGGCACCAGCATATGTCTCATGTAGGCAGAAATACAATAACATCTGTATGACCATTAACAAATGATGAACTCCAAACACTGACAAATGACACCAGACAAGAATAGTAACTAACTGTTGATCTGGCTGATGCTTCTAACATGGTCAGCCATCAACTCCTTGTGACAACACTTAAGACATTATGTGCTTTACTCAGTATTACCGCTAATAACCCACATTCACCACACCATAACTCACTGCAGGCCTCAAAACTTTATCACCTTACCTATGCTGTTCTATTTTTTCTGACCTCTTCACCTACAGGCTACATCAAATCAAAGTCCTTACTGACAAAAATTACAGTAAAACCTAAGCTAAATTATAAATGGCTTCACACTTATATACAATAATTTCATCCAGAAATTTCAGCTGTGACATTCACTCCATCATTGCACACACGCACATTACAGGCAGAAGAACAGCTAAAACTTTTACTTTTAAAAGTCTGACAAATAAACTGTCTTGCACAGGAAGTTATCTACCTCCTTTACAATTCCTAATGGGCCAAAACTCTAGCAGAACTTACAGGCTGTTAAACTTCAAAATACACTATCTGAGACTGAGATATAACCCATCTTATCACACACACACTACCTTTGTGCTGGCTTCTGAAATTGCTGCCTTCCCGTAAGTCAAGCTGATGAATTCCCCAAAGTGAAATAATACCCATAATAATCCAAAGTCGGTTAATGCTGGGCTTCTGCTTCCCGCTCGCACTACCGGAAGTGAGCTCATTAAGCTCAATTCTGACAGGCTGATAGCCACGCATGTGATGACATCAGCGTCGCAAAATTTAAAACCAAAAGTCCGGTTTTGATTGAAATTTCTAACCGGACAATTTGTCAGATAACCAGACACCTGGCTACCCTAATTGTGCATACAAATAACAAAATGACTGCATTTGAAAATGCTTGGCTATGACGATGGTTACAGTATGATGGTATTTTAGCCATTTTTAGGATTCTTTCTTTCTGGAGGTTAGGACATTTGTTGGGGCATTTTATATCATTCTGTCAGAAATAGGTCTCTGAAATGAAATTGCCTGTAGTTTAAAGCTATTGATTTCTGTGGATGTAAACAACACACACACACACACACCATCAAATAAAGTAAGATTATGTGCAAGTTCTTGGCTATTGTGATGTGAAAGAAATGCAACCATGGAGATTTATTTTACTTAAACATTGTAGGTTGAAAGCAGTTTCTCTGGATAGGGAGTTGGGCTGGGGGCAATGCTTGTGTGAATAGCTGCAGTTCTGTCTACATTTGCAACAGTAATGTACATTTCACTGAAGTAAGATTGACCAGAAGCTCTGAAATCTGAGTGTGGTTTGTATGTGTGTGGTGGTGGTGGTGGGGGGGGTCAAGGAATTTTTGTTAAACCATGTTTTATTGTAGAAATTCTGGTAAATAAAATTAAATTTAAAATGAAATGTGTACTTGGCTGATGCACACAAGCTGTGATAGTGAGTCTGTCAGCAAAATGAAAGTATGTAATGCAGCTGTTAGTATTTGTACTTTAATCCTGACCGGTAAAAAGCAGCTACTTCATTAGGTAATGGGGGGGGTGTTTGTGAATTCATTGAGGTGACTGGCCTTGTTTACTGTTAGTTATGGCTTTGCAAGATAACTGTTTGGGTAAAGTCTGCTGTTGTGCAAGCCTGTAACTACCATTTCTGTGCAATGGACTAAATTAATGCAGCCATTAGGATGCAGTTCATTACTGTTTTGCTTTCTGATTTCAGAGATTCGAGCCAGGTACTTTTGGTAGCCTGTTGGGATGGGGGACTTTCATGTCAGTGTTGGAATGAAATAACCATTTACTATTGTAATTCTGGCTTTGCAAAACTCTAATATGGCTGAGGGAGTAAGCAATATGCATACAGGCTGTGTGACTATGGTCTCTGTGCAGCAGACATATTTTAATGCTAGAAGGATCAAAGCAGAAAGTATAGTGGGGGCAATGGAATGACTACCCCTGTTAGTCCTGCAAAGACAGAATGTAAGCTGTGACAGTGTGCGCATCACAAATACATTAATACTCTTTAATCCTGGCAAGGCCAAGCCAGATAGTTGGTAGGTCATGGCTGTGGCAGACTGTCAATGAAATGAGTGCTGTTTCTGAAGCTGTACTTTTTAACATGTATACAACAGTGGTACTTAAATCATTTCTGCAATATCTTCATTTCAGAGTTGCAACAACTACGATAACCAGAATGAGTGAGCAGAGTGAGCAGAGTGTTACAGTGGCCTATCTGAAATCTATTAATTTCAAAGAGTTAACTCTTAATGAGAAGTTAAGAATCAAGAGAACTGTAAGACCCACACCTGATCTGAAGATAGAGGCTGCAGGTACAAGTAGGTCAAGAACATACACACGCAGCTTCAACAGGTCAGTGTGTGACAAACACACCTGGATCTGTGGTTGTGAGGAAACAAACAGCTTGTACTGCTTCCCATGTTTGTTGTTTGGTGGAGAGGATGCCTGGACATCAAAGGGTATGGATGACCTGAGGAGACTGGAAGAAAAGTCCAGAAGGCATGAATAGTCTGCTAAACATTTTAACAATCAAATGAGTCTAGCCGTTTTGGGAACTGTGGATATCAGGTGTCAGTTAAGTAGTGGATACCAGTTATCAGTAGAAAGACACAACAAGAAAGTGGAACAAAACACACATCAGGGACTTGTCCCAGAAGGCATTCATGCAGCAGGACTTTGCCAACCCTCTCACAAAGAGATGGAAGAGCTGACATAGGCTGCCCTATCCTATCCTTCCCTGGCTGGTTAATCCTATGCCTGGGATACTGTAACAACTTCAGTCATCTGGCCACTCTGTAGGCTTCATCCCTGTATGCACAGAGCTGGCATACAGGATCCTTACCAGGCTTCAGTTAGTGACCTGGTGGACATTGGCTGCTTGCTGGGTGGTCTAATCAGGGAGTCTCTAGTACGGTGTGAAAATATGGAGTAAGTAGACATGATCTGTATGAAATTGGCAGTAATAAACAGTGTATGGTGGGTGTCCATGTACACTGAAAGAGTCTGTTTTTGTTGGGGGACTTAAAATGAGGGACAAAATACTTTACACTACAGATATCAACAGGGCAGAACGAAACAGTAATAGTTGGGAGGTCTGTTTCAGATTTATAATAACTTTGTTAAAGGGGAAAGCTTTAAGACCCACCTCTAAGAATCAGTTAATGTACATAACTGACAAGGTAACCATACATTTCATGATCAGTGTTTTGGGCAATAGATTAAATGGCTATACAATTGACAGAATATGTAGTAATAGTGGTTAACTTTCTGACTGATTAGATTTATAAATATAGATGATATAATATTAATGTTGCATATTTTTCTAACATCCGGCAGTGTACAAGACAAAAAAATCTAAGGCTATAAAGTGGAATGTGGAGATCCTTGGGATTATATTAAGTAAATCTGATACAGATCAAGACAAGTATTTCACTGTAATAGCAAGCAAATGCTTCTCAGAATGTGGGATGGACAGCACTCCATTTTTGAAAGCATTATCACTTCTTCTTCTTCTTTTGGCTTTTCCCGGTTAGGGGTCACCACAGCGGATCACCTGTCTGCTCATGACTGGCAGTAGAGTTTTATGGTGTTGAGTTGCCAGCCTGATACCCAACCTTCCACGGAAGGCACACACATGCAAGCACTCACGCCTATGGCCAATTTAGACTGTCCAATCCACCTACAGCATGTCTTTGGGATGTGGGAGGAAACCGGAGCACCCGGAGGAAACCCACGCGACCACAGGGAGAACATACAGACTCTGCACAGAAGGTATCCCAGCCGAAGATCGAACCGGAGAACCTCTTGCTGTGATGTGACAACGCTAACTACTGCACCACTGTGGTCACCCGAAAACATTATCACTGCTTTTCTGCATTATTTTTCTAAACAAAAATAAATCTTTTTTTTGTCCCTTTATTGGATGTCACTGCTTGCTTGATGTCTTTATTTCTTTGGATCACCATGCAATGGATATTATAATTCAAAGGCCACGTTAAGTATTCAAAATGTTTGTAATGCTGCTGTGCTGAGTGCTACACAGGATTTAGTTCAATGCCGCCTGGTGTAAAGGTTACATAGTAAAACATCACACCCATGATAAATGACAGTAATCATGCTACCAGAGTAGCTGAGCTATGTACGATCATGCAACCAAAATGAAAGCCTCGATGAGGTGGCATGCTAGATGTTATGCAAGCTCACACAAGCAATATGGTATCTCACAAAATTTGTCATGGGAAATGATTCTGCAGCAAAGTGCTAAATCATGTCATCATATAAAAGGGAAAGAAAGGGCCAGAGGGGAAGTCAGAAATGAGGAAGAGCAAGCTGGAGAACACACAGATGGGCAGCATGAAGGGAAGGTAGATGAGGGAAGAAATGCATAGTTTTTTGTGAGATAGGTTTCCATTTAGCATGTTTTTAAGAAGGGAATGGGAGAAAATAGCAAAAAAAGATGTTCAGGAGGGAAGAAAGGTATAGGGAAGGAAGCAAGCTCTGACAAACAAACATACAATACAGACAGCAACTGATAGCACCATACCTCTCAACTGTACAGATTTTCACAGAATGTCCAAATTTTTGCTACATATTTTTAGTCTAGTTTTCATAAAATTGCTGTTTTCTTGCAAATTAGCAGCAAATCATTAAAGACTAAAGTCAGAAAATAATGACAGACATTTGATTTTAAGACTATATAGCCTTCAGAAAATTCATGCTAATACAAAAACTGTTATTCTATTAACTTTCTAAGTTTGTAAGAACAATATTTAGAAACTGTCCCTATTTGTGGTGCTTTGTCCCACATTTTTTATGGCTTTGTTCAAATTTCTTGCTCTAAGAGATTGAGAGGTATGGCAAGTACTGACATAAGAAGGTGGAGACATCATGGAGAGATGCTGACCGAGAGAGGGAGAACAACTGATGATATGGAGAACTGGACTACAAAAAGAGTATGGAGAAAGGCACATGTAATTAGAAAGTCCTTCTATGTGACATACCTCATTACAAAATGTTTCTCATCCAGGAAGAAAGAAGTCATAGTCCCTCTCTACTCATCCCTCATTAGACCCATTATTGAGTACAATGCCACATTTGGCATGTTTCTCACTAGACACTTACAACAACTGGAGAGGCCACAAAAATTCCTCACAAAGAGGATCCTAGGACTCAAACACATGCACTATACAGACAGACAAAAAACACTAGCTTTACTCTGTCTCATATCACCTACTTAGAGGCGATCTCTGCTTAATATACAAAGCCATACCTGACCCAGTGTTGCTAGACATGCTTCATCTGAAAAAGTCTCAATCCCTCCGCACCACACATTCCAAAGACATCAACCTCATCACCACAATAAACAGAACCTGCTGGAGGGACAGGTTCATAACCCAGAGACTTCCCATACTCTGGAATAGACTCCCCATTCATGTCAAGCAGAGCACTTCACTAGCCCTCTTCAAGAAAAATCTTGACAAGTGGATGGGTAACAGGAAATTCACCCCGGGGATCACTTCAACAGCCTTGTTCGATAGGGGCACAGGAAACTAACGTCTGGCAACAGGACAGCTGGGAATATTCTTGGGCTAGGCTTGTGTTGGCTCTAGGGCCATTAGTCTAGTACTCACCTAGGAACCTAAGGAAGGGGAACACCATGATCAGGGATAGGGTAAGGAATAGAAGACCTGCCTGCTCAACCTTGAAAGGAACTCACTCAGATGTGAGTCACCTCTACAGATAACATCATGGGCCAGCACCACCTCCAATCAGGCCATATGACCATAAACTACACAAGGAGACATTTTAAGGTGCAAATGCAGATGTTAAGCTATTCCATCCTAGTTATTACCAGCCACAGCACTTGCAGCCAAGTAACCCAGAAGGACACCTCTGAACCACTGTCAGAGGGGGAGCCCCCCATCTCATTCCAAGAGCTGGATAGAGAGGTCACCAGCAAGCCATCCAAGTCATCTTCCACATGCTGATCTTTGCCACAATGCAGAGAGAAAGGCCTGTGGACTGCTAATGACTCAGCAGCAGGCAAAGTGAGTGGTGTAGATGTATAAACCCACAGCTGACAATAAAGAAAGACTAAAAAGAGAAAAATACAACAGATTAGTCTACATGTTATTTTATAATTTATTCAAATATTATGGTACAGACAACTATAAACTACACTTACCCCACCATCTGGAGATCCTGTCACATCTCCTTAGATCGGCTGTTTGAATTCAAATTTGTCTTCTCAGCTGCTGTAAAACATAAAGCAGACATTCATTTTTACTGCAAATAACTGACAACAGAAGCAATTACATCAAAAGGTCATAGTCAGACTATACAGTGTCAAACCATTTACAGAATGCTTTCAATAGAAAGCTGCCTCCCTTTCCCTAACCTGTTCCCACTGTTTCAACAGTTTATAGTGGAACACCTGTAGGTCACTGTATCTGTGCCTGCACTTCTCACCACAGTAGGTGATGAAGTGCTATCACTCACTGCTCATACAAATTATTACCAGACATCAATTTTATATAAGAGGCCATCCCCCCTGCAGGTGCTCCTATAGACCCTGACAGAGGAAGATTTTTAACCTTGTGGCTGCATCATGTGGGACATCTGCTGAAATCAGCAATGAAGAAGCAATGTCCACTTTGCAGGACAGAAGAAACAGGAACGTGGTAGCCCTGTGTATTACCCATGCACATGCACACTGAATATATAATCTCCCATCCTAGGCATAGGAAGGTTTGAGCAAGCTAGCATTAACTGTGTCTGGTAATGCAGCACTTTGTGCTAATGATTCAAAGATAATTTTTCGACAGCACCTCATTAGCAAAACCAGCATACTGTAAAGCACATTACTGCATAATAAGAGGATGTTTCACCATATTGCAGCAGACCACATTGGACCATAAAGTTAATAAAAGCAGTACATTGCATAATGGTTTCTACAGTCATATAGGCACATTGATGGCAGATAGGACGATGGGTAATTAATCAGTGGAAAACACGGCCACACAAGGGAGCATGAAAACAACATGAGCAGAGAGGGAACAGTGTGTTCTGTGGGGCAGTGCAGCTCAATGGCATGAGAGGGTGCTGTCCCACTGTGGGGGCAGGGTTCCCCTGATGCAGGAGTACAGCACAAGGGCAGGACAGGGCATAGTCTTGTGAGCTTGGAGGCTCACCATGACATGGGTTAGATCATATTCTGGGGGGCTACCCTTACATGGTATACCACCCAAGGGCAGGACAGGGTAAACTCCTGCTGGTGAAGGGGTTTATTGTGACAATGATTGGAGCTACTATTCTGCTGGGGTGAGGGGACTAATCCTGACAAGATTACAGCACAAGGGCAGGTCAGGGTACTATCCTACAGGGACCTCACACTAACAGAGTTTATGGCACAAGGGAAAGACAGGGATGGTATCCATCTGGTAGGGAGACAATGAATCATATGCATGCAGGCAACAGAAGGTGCTACATGGGACATGCAGTTGCTCCTGCATGTAAACCACACCACATGTTGTTAGCACAGTGCAGAGAGCAGATGGGTACTGGTAACATGCTCTTTGCTGCCACCAGATTATCACAGGATATGAGTGTTGAGAGCAAATTACTAGTCGGGTATGACACCACTGAATAAAGACAGTGGGCAGAACTAAGACATGGTGTATGTCAAGGACAGCCATGAATAAACCCACAGTAATCTACACCTACATGTGCACAAGCCTTGCCATAAGACAAAGATAATGGTAACAGCTGAAACAGTCCACTGCACCAGAAATAGAGATGTAACTGCAGTCCATACACATGCATGGCATGTGTAGCCTTGAGACGGGTAAAGCAGACAAGGCTTTTGGGAATTAATGTGGCAGGCCTTGGTCTAGGATATTGGTGTTGTGAATGGCCATAATGGGGCAGTGGTACAAGTGTATCACATGGTCACTGTCATTGGATGCCAAGCTGTATTAACAAATCAACAAGAAAGGAAAACACTGACCTTTGACTGGAGATTGAAGCCAAGACCCATAATATCCCATGTAGTTGTCACTGCCACTGGTCAAGCAAGTAGTTTCTAGACAGCTAGTTACAGATTCCCAAAGAACAGTTGTTTCTCCTTTCAGCCAGGAAATTAACACGATGGTGAATTTTTGAACACACAGGCATACAATGTGGAGCAACCAATCTACTTAATATTGTATTAGCAACTCAGTGAGAAAGGAGGGGACTGACCCTCATCTGGGAATTGAACCCAAGACCCCACCCATATTCCTTGCAGTTGCCACTGCCACAGTCCCAACAAGGAGTCTCACTAACCCTTGTCTAGGAATGGAACGTAGGACTCCATCCACATCCCATGCAGTTGCCACTGCCACTCTCCCAACAAGGAGTCACGGGAGAGTCAGGTGCGTGGTTTCAACCAAGAGTAGTTGTTTCTCCTTTCAAACAGAATTTTTTTGAACACAGAAGCATACAATTGCAGAATGAGCAATTAATATTATATTACAAAATCCATAGTACACTACATAATACAATATTAGGTTAGCTGGCTGTTATTCTGTTTACTTCAGTTTGGTAATTGAAACAGAGCCATAGCTAGTTTTGTGCCCTGGGCTATTTTTTCTTTGTTTTCATTTGTCACTCCCTATGCTTCTATGTTTCCATTTGTCACGTAGTAACTTAACTGTTGTCCTGTTGCCTTTACTGTTTTTTGTGCTCCGCAGCTCACAACAGTACAAAACATAGTTACTACCTTGATACCACCCTACCTTGCCTCACTCAGAAATGATCTTGAGGTGTTACTGTTTTGCTAAGTTAAATGGCATGTGCAATTCATTTATTTGCATAGAAAGAGGTGTCGGTACGTGCGGTTGCCAAGATATTGTACACACATCAAAGAAGTCTTTTATTATTAGTAGTATTACTATTATTTTAACAAAATGACAATTCTAAGTAAATAATTAACTAATGTTGCCCCCGGGGAAGTTGCCTCCTGTACAATGTGCTTCCTACGACTCAGACTGGAAACTCATTATCAATAGAAATATTTGTTTCTCACAGGTACTGTGGCTCACTGCTAAGAGCCCTGTTTTAACATCTTGTAAGACATTAACCTTCTGTCGGCCAAGATCACTGCCAAAACAAAAGTAATAACAGTATTTGGAACTACTTTTCCTGTTAGATTTTGTTATCCTGGCAAGAGGTACACTCATTGCCCTTACAAAGTATGTTTTTGCTGTCATAATTTAGGTCTCGTCCTCTAACCTGAATAAATTAGATTCATCTTAGCCTTTACACAAATAGACATCAATTACAAGTGCATATTGTCATTTATAGATATTTTATACTTGAAGCTATCGATTTCAGACAACATATACATTTTTAACATTCAGTGCTCCGTATAAAGTTCAGTTATCAACATTTAATGAAAAACATTGATATTATAGACCTGTAATGATCTAATAGCAAAAGAACTGCATTCATGTTCAGAATGGCAGCCTTTGAAAAATTAATTGCTGCTAAACAGGATTTTGCAGCTGTCCAAACATTGAAAAAAGGCAGGGCACTGCTCCTTTAAAGAAGCACTACATGTTCAGCATTGCTTCTTGCATAATCTCATTCTGCTAGGCATCACAATTCTAGAAGTTTGTTGGACTTCTCAAGTTCCTCTATTATTAAATGTGGTGCATTACATTTTGTACATCTCTATGGACTTAGCCTTTTTCTGTGACAATCAGAAACAAGAATGCATACAAATGTTTAATTTGTTATTATGTCATATAAGAGAGCACTTACGTTTCAAAACATGGGAAAAAATCAGTTTGCATGAAGCAGTTGCTGAATGAAGATCTTCCTGCAAAAGTTTCAAGTGAGTATGATTGCCATTGTTATATATAGGATTCTAACATGTTTGGTGCAAAAGGAAACATGCCTAGCATTGCCATGTAGCACTGCAATGCACTACAGCTTAATGTTACAAATATATTTATACAAGACTTGTCAGAGGTAAACATGCATTTTAGAGAGTAACAGACTTCTGCTGAAAATAATATTATTCATTTTTTTAAAAAGTTTAACTTGTTAACTGGAGATTCAGCATCTGTAAAGACGGTCGTTTTGCAGGCCTCTGCTTAGATCCCTGCTTTTCTCTCTCATACCACACTGGATCTCTTTCTAAGATCATTGCCCATCTGAAAGCATTATAAGGTATGTCTGAAATAATTTCCCATCACCTCATGCTACTTTTGTAAACAAAGCACTCATTTTGCTAAAAGATAAAGAATGATTTCCCTGTCATAATTTATGTTATAACCTGATTTAATTTGGACTTTGCTAAGTAATAAGGCTAATACCCTCTCAAGAGCATTATGACCATTTTTCTTTATTATAAACATGCTTGTTATATAATAAACCTTGGCCATAACCAGTAACAAAGCTTTCTCATTTACTAGACTATCCCTATGGTATGATCCCCACCCACAAGCCCCATTAGATTGCATATTGATTTGCCTGTGTTTGCAACACAACTAAAACATGCCTATCCAATAAAAATGCAGCTAATTTGGTTCCTAAGCCATTTGCACTATCTCATGTTAGTGTGCATGTTGAGCTGTTCTTTATAATGAAGATCGGCATGTGTTGGTGATTTTCTTACTCTGAAAAGGATGAGCATTATTAAGTGCTTGCAAAGGGTGACAAGATCTTTAATGTGTGTCTGCCTGAAGGTTAATATGGCTTAATAACTTACGGTTCTTTTAATGACTTGCCTATAATCATACTATTCATATGCTCTTTATGAACAATGCTAATGTTTTAAATTCATATTTTTCATTTTTAAGAGGTTGTTAAAAATGGTCCCTTTGCATCAGTGCATCGTAACAAATAAATGAATTAAATACAAAACTATGAATATTCAATCAGCAAAGGTGACTAAAGGGAAAAATCTCCTTGATAGCAGAAAAATATGTAAAGTACAACTGTGAGAGGCATACCTCTCAACTATTCAGACTTTTTGCAGAAGGTCCAGATTTTTACCTCATATTTTTGGTCTATTCCTCATAAAATCTGTGTTTTTTTCCTTGCAAATCACTGAGAACTGAAGTCACTAAATAATGACATAAATTTGAGTTTCGTATTTCATATCCTTCACAAAATGGATATTAACATTAAACGTGTCATTTTAGTGACTTTCTAAGTTTATAAAAGCAATATTTAAAATCCGTCCCTGTTTTGGGGCCTTTGTCTCCTCATTATTTTAATCTTTGTCCAGATTTCTAGCTCTAAGAGGTTGGGAGGTATGGTGAAAGGCAGTTATCATAGCAGTAGGTATTGGTTATCCCCTCGTCCTGTTTGCTCTTACTTGCCAGATTTCTTTTAAATTAATAATCCCTGACTCACTGCTGCCTGTACTACGGTATCAAAAGTAATTGTTAGAACCTGCAGTATCAAAAGTAACTGCTAGAGGGTAGGACTATATTAACAGCAAAGAAGGTAGTTTTCAATTGTTTTATAGTCAGTTTACTGCTGGAGAACTCTTTAACTGTTCAGATTTTTGCAGAATGTCCAGATTTTTGACTCATATTTTTGGTATGGTATTGTCCTCATAAAATTAGTTGCTTTGTGCCAAACTGGTAGGGATTGAAGTCACTAAATAATGACAGACATTTGATCTTACGACATCATATCTAACAGAAAATGCATGTTAATACAAAACCTGTTATTATGGCAACTTTCTAAGAACAATATTTAAAATCTGTCACGATTTTTGGTCCTTGGTCATTCCCCCCAACTATGCTTGTCCAGATTTCCTGCATTTTAGAGGCTGAGCGGTATCACAAATATGGTAAAAGTTCAACTTCGAATGAAAATGTTCAACAATGACTGTCACTAGAAGGCAGCTTGATTTGGTGAAGGAGCTTGGAAGTTTGCTTGCAAGACTTATCTTCAAAATGCAGTAATGGTGAAAAATCTGATCAATGTCAAAGGTAAATATCTGTATTAAAAGTGAGTCATAGTAGCAGTATCCCTGCATAGTGTCTGCATAAACAGCTAGGTACATATCAGGCAGAAAGGTACCAGGTGGTTGCTTCAAAAAACATTCATACTAAGTCAGTGCACACACGCACACTGGATAAAAAGGAAGGGGTAAAGGGTGGATGCTTTAAATGAGAAAATGAAAATTACTATGAATATCTGCAGTTATGGTATGATATATTACTTATGTCATTTTTCTAGTTTCAGTCTTTACGTTTAAGTAGAATGCTAAGCAGTGACTGTCTTAAAACTGCCAATGTACTTGAACTACAGCAGTTATAAGCTCCCTTACTTTTAACTGGACATCCACTTTGTAACATTTGATAAAGATTCAGGCTGACTGCAAAACTGCAGGTTCACAGAATCCACATGCAGGAGCTCACCTGAAGAAGACTGGCAGCTGTCTTGTGGAGTGGGTTGTAAGTACTAGCCAATAACATTATAGTCAAAGGGGATTCAGATGGCTTGCCACTTCTCCTTGGTTTCTTAATTTTACCTAGAGCATGAGAGGTTTTATTTCCTGGATATCCTTCCTTTTGTATTAATTCAAAATTGTCTTCAAAGACTCATATAGCTGGCCATGTTCAGAAATATGAGATGCCCTGCTGTAGAAGGCTTGCAGAAAGATAATTTATAGTGTAGTACAAAGTCAGATTTATATAGACAACAGACTGTAACTAAACAAAGCAGTACATTGAGGCCTGGGTCTGTGAAAATATGCCCATGCTCCATTTCAAGTGACAGGTGACGGGATAAAGTTTGTGCATGTATATTAGCTGATGCTGTGACTGTCATATGTGACTACACATAGATGCACATACTGCAAACCCATACCATCTGTACGTAAGATGTTGTGTGTGACTGAAAAATAAAAGTAGCACAACATGAACAACAGCATCCTAAAATACACCCAGAAAGACATAAAGACATATAAACAAATAACTATAAACATGGCTGTGTCTTCAGTATGTGACTAGATGAAGGGTAATTGTTGCATTGAACAACATGGTGTGTATGTGTGTGCGTGTGTGCGTGTGTGCGTGTGTGTGTGTGTGTGTGTGTGTGTGTGTGTGTGTATTTATTTATTTTTATGTAATGACAGATGCCTTTTTTTAGCAGATGCCTGGGGAGAAAAGCTCCAAGGTATCATATTTAACGTAATCAATATTTACAACAACAAATTTTATAATGCGGTTTTAAGGAATATATAACCTAATTGTCAGTATAACAAAATTTGTATTGCTATTTACAAATATTAAATTTACAAGCCTTGTACTGAGACTTCACAAATAGAAAAGTGGTGTAAAAAATTGGTAGGAATAATTTAAGAAATACAATAGAGTGAGGTATTAGAGGAGATAAGCAAGTTTTAGTGTTGACAGGGAAATAGTGATGGGATAGTAATTTGGTTGTACTAATTAGAAGTAGGTATAGCAGTCTGAGAAGTACAATAAAGTGAGGTATTAGAAGAGGATAAGCAGGTTAAGCTGTTTAATCCTTTAAAAGTGGATGAAAGAAAGATGATGAAGGGTATTAGAGAGCTATGACCCAGATGAGGAGCAGAGACAAATCCAAGGGGGAAGAGAAGAAGTCTTTTAGTAATGGTTGGAAAAGATGAAGGTGTGTGATAGACTTGATTGATATAAGAATTTTATTCCAAGTTCTAGCTACACTTAGCATTGCCATCTATCCATTTTTTTTTTCTGGACTATCCAGAAATCAAACTGATTGTCCAGTAGTCCAGAAAACACTGTACAAACTCTAGTATTCTGTTTCAAAAAACAGAAACAGACTATCGGAGTTTAAGTCTGCAGATTTACTATGCTTTTTTTTTTTTTTTTTACAAAAAGCATAGTAAATCTGCAGGAAAAAAAGGCACCACGAATGAAAAAAGAGGGCATTCCCTCATCAACTGGTGTGATGATGATGTCATAAAATAGTCAGAAAGAAGTGGGGCATGAGTGGGGTTATAGGAGATACAAGGGGTGTGGCCTATGTCCAGTTTTAACCACAACGAAAGGTTGCAACACTAGCTACACTACTGAAATAGATACTGACCCCAACAGCCTTTTGTCATTTGTAGGTAAGGTAAGCAGTAGTTTATTATTTGACCAAAGGTGATGATTTGGAAGATGGTATTAGAGCAGGGGTCTAATTCTTGGGCAGGTGGACGGGGTATGGATGATTTTATAGGTTACGATATACTGAGTATTAGACAGGTGGTGAGGGAGCTCAAGCCAGTTGTGTTTTTAAATAGTGGTGAGACCAGTAAGGTTTGCTGCAAGCATATCTGGCAAATTTGTTATAACACTATTTCAGTTTAGAACTAAGTGAGGCTTGTAGGTTGGCCATGATATGGGCTCCATATAGGAAAGAGGGTAAGGGGTAAGATGTTAGTAGCCTCTATAAGGAACTTTTTTACTCTCTGCAGTATGCCTAATTGTAATGGGTTTTCTTGATGATGTTGTGTATGTGTTAATCATATGTAAAATTTCCACCTATTATCATGCCAAGTAGTTTTGAATGTGAGATAATCATTTATAGTATTATTTAAGGAAGACATTTTAGAGATGCTTTTTTATGTTAATGGGGTTTTGGAAAAAAGAAAAATAATTTAGTATTTTGGGGGTTTAGTAACAGGTGATTATCCTGCAGCCAATTTTAAACAGAGTTAAAGGCTTCTTGATTAATTCTCTGAAGATGTATTAGGTTGTCAGAAATGTGATTTAGGGTATAATCATCAGTGTATTGAATGATGGAAGCTAGCGGAGATTATTTATGTAAATTGTTAGTGAATATATTAAATAGAGGGCCAAGAATGGAGATTTGTGCACACCAGTATTTAACAGGAAGGAATGGATTAAAGGTGGAGAGACATTTAACTGACTTGTATCTATTGGTTAAGCAGTTGTTAAACCATAGAATTGTGGGCAGTGATAGCCCAAGGGAAGATGGTTGGTAAAGGAGTTTTTGGTGGGAGATTAGATCAAAAGCTTTAGAGAGATTAAGGAATACAGAGGAAACAGGTTTGCCTTTGTCTCTGGCTTTGTTAATAGTATCTGTGAAAGTTAATATGGCCATGGTAGTGCTATGGGTGGGCTAAAACCATGTTGTGTGAGGTTGAGGAGATTTTCCTATGGAACATGTTGAAGACATTGTTTGTGAATGCACTCCATCATTTTAAACAAAGGGGATAATACTGTGATAGGTCTGCAACTGTTTATATCAGATGAGGTTCCTCCTTTATAAAGGGAGATGATGGAAGAATTTTTTCCATAGACAAAGAAAGTATTATTATTTAATAGATCTGTTAATTAGAGGATACACAAGATAGGCTACAGAACTGGAAGCCAGCTTGAGGTATTCTGCTGGGAGATTATCTACTGATCTACTGAAGGAGAACAGAGTTTCAGTTTAAAGAATAGCAATTTGATGTAAGAGGTTGGAATGGGTTCTATGGTGAAACAGAGGGTGTTTGCTGTTTGAGGAGAGGCCATATCAGGCTTGTTGGGAGGAAAATCTGTAATAAAGGTTTTAATGCTTTCTAAAAAATGTGTGCTAAATTGAAGAGCTATTTTGGAAGGTGTGTTATTTGCAGCAGGGTTAGGAGTGGTAGATATTCCAGGGTTGAATATATTAACAGAAGGCCAGAATCTTTAGGGCTGGAAAACTGTTTTAGTAAAGGGTTACTGAAGTAAATTTTCTTCTCTGTGACAATCTGTCCTTTGGTATGGTTATGAAGTACTTTAAAGTGTTGCAGGTTTAGGGGCGATCTATAGTTTAACTATTCTTTCCAAGCCCTATCTCTTTCAAACATTAAGTGCCTGATGTGAGAGGATAACCAAAGAATATGGTTATTCTTTACTCTTTTTGTTCTAATTGGAGACAGATTGTTGAGGGTTTTCTAGAAAAGGGAGTTAAATTTGTGTACATCTTCATCAAGTAGAATATTTTTCAGGATAGATCATTTAAATGAGCTTAGAATTCTGGTAAATGTATCAGGGTTAAATTACTGAGATTACAAGAAGTTCTAAGTTGTTTGACATGGTGGTTACTGAGTCTGTTTGCATACACAGGGAGGTGATCACTGAGAGAATCAAAAAAGGGTGATACAGGAGACATACTTAGTTGAATTGGACACCAATATCCAGTCGATAATTGAGTCACTGTTTTTGGGATAGTTATAACGTGTGGGGGAGGAAATGAGTTGAATCAATCCAAATAGATTGTGGCTAGTTGATGGATATTTTGTGAAGATTATCTGCCAATTGAAATTAATGTAACATAGGATTATCTTTCCATTAGAAATGGTATGCAAGATCCAGGTTAGAATGTTGGGTTGCAGCATTATTACCTGGGGGAATATAGAGTACTATAATACATAGTTGCTTATGGTTACTTAGTTTATGATGGGAGATGAGGAGTTCAGTGTTATAGAATTTTTTAATAGGTTTATTGTAGGGTTGGACTGAAAGATAGCCAGAGTATATTAAAACTAGTCCACCACCTTATTTTTAGTTCTATCAGCTCTGATGCTATTATTACCAGGGAATGATATTTCAGAGTGAAGTATATGAGGTTTTAGCCAAATGTTACTTATGGCAAGAATAACTAGTGTGTTGTGGGAGATCCAAGCATGATGCTCTGAAATTTTATTATCGATGCTACAAGTATTTGAGGAAACAAATTTAAACTGGATGAGTTTGAGATAGGTTGGCTGGGTGTTGATGGTTTTGGTGATGGTGGTGTGATCCCTGTTTTGGAAGGAGATTAGCGGGCTAATTTGTGGGGGCTTGGCTTGGGATGAGTTTTGAGGGCTACTTTGTTGTTAGGATGGGAGGAGAGGCCATAGTTGGGATGAATATCCCCACAGAGTGGTAAGAGAGAAAAAAATTGATATGTTTTATAAGCTTGTTGTGGTTTAGCTGTAGCAGTTAGTTTTATTTTAGTGTGGTAGATGTGAAGGTTTAGTAATTTGAATTTGAAGTAAAGATTGGATGGGTCTTTGTATGTACTAGAAGTGATTAGTGGTGAAGTGGGGTGATTTGAATGGTTAAAGGTGGAGCATATAGTGGAAGAAATACATACAATATAGAGTGATATATGGCGAGCTGTAAG
The DNA here is from genome assembly GCF_019279795.1 of Protopterus annectens. NCBI lineage: Eukaryota > Metazoa > Chordata > Ceratodontiformes > Protopteridae > Protopterus > Protopterus annectens. Next base: position 233,821,419 of record NC_056735.1, on the reverse strand, counting down.
TTGATAAAACAGGAAAAGTAAGGATCCAGTAATATTAAAGAGAAGCATGGTATGTACCTTTGTAGAGAGATATATCAGAGAAAGAGGAGTGAGAACACTGGGGTATGAAGCTAGGAGGGGTAGGAGTAGCTAGCTGAGTGGAGTGGATGAGGTAAGTTGTGATCACTGTGGTTAGGTAATAAATATAACAGAGGAAAGAAAGTTAAAGTGCTTAATTGCAGACTGATGGTTTAGGAATTGTATGTGCATTCTTGTGCCCAGGGTATGTCTATATTAATGTGTCTGCCTTTAAGAGAGGAAAGAAATAACTGGAGGTCTTGGTGGAGAGCAGGTCCTAGAAATGTCATGAGGGGTGGCTGCAGAATTGGGTGTGGAAAGAGACTGCAGTGGGAAACAGCTCCAACACCAGCAGGAGGGGTCTTTATCTGTTATGCTGTAAGTGAAACAATTTTATGTAATAAGAACATTAGCGCAGGAGGTATGTTACTTCAGACTGTGGTTACAGTAGAGTTGTTTAGAAGGAGTAAAGTACTACAAAACACTATGAATCTATGGGTGAGTTTTCCTCAATTACAGTTTCACAGCAAAAAACTTGAGTGCAGAAAAGTGTGCAGAGAGGAGTGAAACAAGCTAAATTTGGCTGAGAGAGTAGCAGTAAGAGTATAACTAATTACCTGAAGGAGAAAAAGGCCAGCCAGTGATATAATAAACATTGTTTAAGTCAGTGGTGGCTGGTGACTTCAAATCAAAGGGAGGCTACAGGAGACAGTTGAATGGGTGGGGCCAATGGGAAGGTGTGTGTCCAACTAGAAAGGGGCGGAGCTATACTCAAAACCACAAAAACTAGAACTTTAAATACATTGCCTTGGGTGCTAAACCATCACCATGAGAGTCCAATCAAGACAAAGTGAAGTGTAGAAGAAAAAAAAAATGTTTGGTGCATTGGCTACATGACAGCTTTCTTAATATCTAGATGGAAACAAAAAGGTTGTGAGGCATAAAAAATTAATTACTCTTTAAATACATAACTGGAATGCCAGTCAAAATCAAGTATAAAAAAACAAGCAGCACTTAACTCAAACCACTTCTCCTTGCACTGCAGTTCTAATTATAATTTATATTCAGCTTTATAAAAGTGCCAAGTAACATGTTGAAAGGAGCAATCTCTGTGATACCCCCAATTGTAAAAATGTTTCTTATCCAAAAAAGACCTGCTGCCTGACAACAACTATCTACTTATTTCATGGGGAAAACATTTATCAAAGTGAAAAATGAACAGCAAACAAGAAACAAGCTCAAGATAAATTGCTTAAAGGATTACTGCACAGGTTATAGACCACACATGATAGATTGGCATTCCGCTTAGTTTAATGGTAAAGCCTGCAAAGATGACTGCAAGTCTCCAATAAATGGAGTAAGCTTCTGAAAATACTGTAATCCTGTCCTTTATTACAAATGCTGTCATATGCATTTCAATACCCAAGGGTTATACATTATCTAGTTATGTAAATATTCTCTGCATGGCAACAACAAAAAGGCTTTCAATGTTGGTAATTCTTTAATAGTATGCTTATTAAAGCTTACTAGCATCTTACAATCTCAGACAATCATACCTGATGGTCATTAAAGCATTTCTACTTAAACAAAGAGCAACAGGCAGTGCAACAACATGCATTTTCTGAATAATAATAAGCATAAATCAACAGTATAAAAATATGACAGAAAACCAGGACATTCTGCATAATCAAGGACAGATGAAAAGCCACTATAGTACTTCTGTCTACCTTGGATGGGGGGATACTCTGCATACTTACACTGCATAACTGCTCCTTGTCTTTCTTAGACACATCCAGAGTCACTACATGGGGGAATGGGTTGCAACAAGCATGTCACAAGCTGAAATGTATCTGGCTGACTGTGATGGCCCGGAAACATTTGTCATACCTCTCAATCTCAGAGCAAGAAATCTGGACAAAGCCATAAATAGAAGTGGGACAAAGGCCCAAAAATAAGGACAATTTTTAAATATTGCTCTTATAAACTTGGAAAGATAATGGAGGTCTTGCATTAGTATGAATTTTCTGAAGGGTATGAAATCTGAAACTCAAATGTCTGTCATTATTTTCTAAGTTCAATCTTTAATGATTTGCACTAATTTGCCAGAAAACCACTATTTTATGAAAAACAGACCAAAAATGTGATGCAAAAATATAAGATAGCCACACAATACAGCTGGCAACCTGTCAAAGAAGGGACACTTTTTAATATTAGTACTGTTAAGTTGAGCAGCTGTCAAAATAAGAAAATCTACATGCATTTCTGAAATAAAAGTAATCTATAATTCTGATCATTGCAATTATTTCTTAATTGTAAACCCTCCACATTTTCTTCCAAAATTGCCATTTTACAGAGGGATTATTAGGGGGAGAGAAACATTTTAAGCCAAAGGTGGAGACAGTTGAGAGGTTTGGATATACCTAATTCTATAAAGCGATTTATTTGCACATACCTCTCAACCTTTTGATGCAGGAAATCTGGACAAGGCCAAATATATTGGGGGGGGACATACAAACAGTACTAAAAATTGCTGTTGTATAAACTTAGACAGTTGATAGAATAACAGGTCTTGCTTTAGCATGCATTTTCTGAAGGGTATGAAGTCTGAAATTCAATGTCTGCCATTATTTAGTGACTTCATTCCTAAATGTTTTGCCAGAAACAACACAAATTTTATTAGGAACAAACCAAAAATACGAAGCAAAAATCTATTCATTCTATGAAAATCTGGACAGTTGAGAGGTATAGTTCAGATGGGGCTGTCTTTGAGTTTGCCACCCTTCCCACCTCACAAAATCATGGTCGAATGGGGCCTCCCCCCTGCAGACATTCCAATGTCCCATTACTTGGCTATTTCACCCCATTTACCATAAACACTGTAATGTGCATACTGCTTTACTTCCATGATGATTTGGCTTTCATTTAAAAGTTTTATTTTACATTTTTCAGTACAAACACTAACAGACATCTACTAAACAAAGCACATTCAAAGAAAATACATCTGGCCAGTGGCAAATAAAGATTAACATTGGGCTGTTTTCAAATCATAGGGCCCTTGCACACAAAACATACATGTGTTCTTTGATACACCTTCCTGATTGTATTAAATTATATTCCTTGTATAATACAGTACAGTTGTTAGAGGACATTTTAAATTTATTGTTTTTAATAAAATCCTCCAAAGCTAGTTACAAAAATAAAATTGACAAAGATTCCAATGACAACCACAAGACATCCTATAGTTACATTAAGAATCTAAATGGCAATGCTCAGATTTACTCTGAGCTACAACAGAATGGCATTAAATATACTGATCCCAAGGATATTGCCAATATCCTGGCAGATTGATTTAGTGCCAACTTCACGCCCTCTTACCCCTAAAGGGCCCATCTCAATACCAAATTATTTCCAAATTCCGATAATCACAGCCACACAGGTAGAAACCGCACTCTCCAAAGCTAAGACTACAGCATCCATAGGACCAGATGACCTACCAGGCTGTGTACTACATGAACTACAAAATGAATTGGCACCTCAACTAAGTGTCATGTTTTATCATAGCCTCACCTCTTTGTACCCACTGAGTGACGCACAGCTACAGTTATCCCACTCCACAAAGGAGGATCCACCTTGGATCCTGGGAACTACTGTTCCATCAGTCTAACTAGCCTGATCTGCAAGGGCATGGACCGCATTATCATGGAATTTAAAAACAAAGACATTGGCAACCTTCAAACACTGGACCCCACCCAGTTTGGGTTCATGAAGGGCCGATCTTGTCTTCTGAACCTGACTGACTTCTTCGAATCATTCTCCAGAGCTGTGGATGAGGATAAGGTGGTCCACACAGCCAATCTGAACCTCGCCAAGGCCTTCAACAGCACCCCCTACTCTGGAATCATTGATAAACTTACTAAGCTGGGCATAAATCCCTACATCACTTGATGGGTTGCCAACTGGTTTACTGACAGAACCCAGACTGTAAAAGGAGCCGACTCCAAATCCAGCTACAGACAAGTGACAAGTGGAGTACCTCAGGGTTCAGTCTTGGGAATGCTCTTGTTTGGCATCTACTTCTCTGAAGTACAGGTCAGCACTAAGGGACTCTGGCTAACAAAGTTTGCAGATGACTGCAAACTGGGAGCCATTATTAAATCCCCAAATTATGTGGATATTCTACAAAAGGGCCTTACAGAAACAGATGCTTGGTGCCAGAGCCATGGGCCCAAGCTTAATGCCAAGAAATGTATAGTTATCCCTTTTGGGAAAAAACATGTACCCATGAATTACTACATAGGTGGCAGTACAATAAACACTGAAAGTGTGATGAGATACTTAGGGACACAGGTGGACAGTGGTCTCACCGTCGATAACCACATTACCATAACAGTTAGGAAATCCTTCTATGTGGCACACCTCATCACTAAGGGATTTTCATCCAGAAAAAAGGAGGTCATTGTCCTACTGTACTCATCCCTCATTGGACCCATTATTGAGTACAACACCCAATTTGGTATGTACTTCACAAGACATCTGCAACAGCTGGAAAGGCCTCAGAAATACCTCACTCAAAGAATCACAGGCCTAAAGCAGATGCCCTATGCTGACCATCTAAAAAAAAAACTCCAGCTGTAATCTGTGGCATATTGTCTACTCGGAGGCAATCTCTGCTTAACATACAAGGCCATGTCAAACCCTGTGGTGTTGGACATGCTCCACTTAAAGAAATCCCAATCCCTCAGAGCCACACATTCCAGGGATCTAAACTTTGTCATCACAATGAACAAAACATGCTGGAGAGATAGGTTCCTGACCCAGAGACTCCCCATACTCTGGAATAGACTGCCCATACATGTCAAGCTGAGTGCCTCCTTGGCCCTCTTCAAAAGGAACCTTGACGATTGGATGGCAGATAGGAAATTCACCCCGAGGATCACGGCAGTCACCCTGTTTGACAGGGATCCAGGGAAGTAAATATTGTGGGAAGAAATATCCAGGGAATTGTTATGGCTAGGCTTGTATAGGCCCTAGGACCGATAGCCTAGTACCAACCTATGAACCTATAAACCTATGAGCATTTTTCCAGTAAACAATGAAACAAAATGCATTCACCAATAATGACAAAACTGCCCAATTCAGAACATTTCCATCATAAAAGTCTACTCAAACTTCTACAATCCACTAGTATCAGGAAATATGCACAATCTCTGCAGAAGTAAAAGTCATCTAAATAATTCCATATTAAAGAGATCTATAACTAATGAAGAGGTTGCTGATACCAAACAACTTTATATTTCATTGTTTTATCTACAAATAAATTACCTGTTGCCCTTGAGGAATAAATTGCCCATGTTACATTTAAAAAAATGATATGCTAGTAATATTGCAATAGGGAATGGATGGCAAACTGATAGGTTGATAGTTACTAGGTATCTCCGCCAAAGAGGACATTCTCAGGACTGCAGCATCCACCCCCTTTAAAAGTACAACACAGTACAGTATCAGCAATTCATCACTGTGGGAGTAGAACCTACAGCCTTCTGCATCAAAAGAAAGTATACCACCTGTTGTGCTATTAGCAATACAAGCAGACTCCGCATAAGCAGCACTAAACTTATTTTCCTTGAAGCTCTTAGTCCCTTGTAAAATCCACAAGACACTCAACTGTATCTCTCAAATTTGCAGTACATGAGCACAAGAAATCTGGAAAAAGCCAAAATGTATTGGGGGGGGGGACAAAAGCCCAAAAAACAGGGACACATTTTAAACATTGCTTGTATAACCTTGGAAAGTTGCTAGAATAAAATGATGTGCTACCACCATGCATTTCACTGCTCAGTCTTTAACCCAGGACCCTGTGTACAACAGTCAGAGCAACATATCACTATGCCAAATCAGCTGTTTCTTGAAAGACAGGAAGACTGAAACTTAAATGGCTATCATTTAATGAATTCAGTTCTCACCATAGTTCTCAACCACTTAGCACAAAAAACCCTGCACAAAGCCAGTAATGGGGGAATACAGCCCCCAAAATAGGAACAAATTTCAAATATTGATCTTATAAACTTAGAACATTGCTAGAATAAAATGTTTCGTATTACCATGTACTTTCTGAAGAATATGAAGTCTGAAATTCAAATGTCTGAAAATCCAGAAAACTCTAAAACCACAGATTTTATGAGGAACAGAACAGAACAACAATATGAGGCAAAAATCTGAATGCTTTTCACAAGTGGTGCTGGGTAGGGAATTCAGGTTCTTGCTACCTGCACCCAAGGTTGAGGGTTTGAACCTGAGTTACTCTCTAGCCACCAGTTATAGTTAACTGGGGCATTTATACACACACCTAAAACAGGTACCTGATTTGCAAACGTATTCCTTCTCAAGCAGAAGCAGCTGTTCCCTCCATAAAAACAGCCAGTAGTCCCAATTTTAACCACATAGACTTCTGGGGCATCTGTAAGACTGCTGCCTTCTTCTGAAACTGGACTGGTTAAACAGCAGTCCAGATTTGAGTTTCCACTCACGCATGCTTGAGTTCTGATTTTTTTATTTTGGTTTTCTTTGGTTTTCCTCAGCTGGGGGGCTGCACTCCTACAGCCCAATAGCATGAGCCGCCACTGGTTTAAGGTTGTAAGCATGGGTTCTGTGGTAGGATACGGCACTCTCACTACTGTTACAAGACAACAGACAATAACAAGTAGTACAGCAATCCACTAGAAGCCTTAAGTGAATAATACAATGCCCTAAACAAGACCACAATGGTACAGTCCAAGTTCCTTGATGACATGTACCTGTGTGATTGAGCTAGGAACTCAGGATGTATGAGAAGTAGACAAGTTTCTTTTGTTTTTGAGGTAAAGTATTGCAGATTGTACCCCCGGCCACTTATTGAGAATGTGGCATACAGTATGTATGGTCATGACAAATGCAGACATGAAGGGGCTGCCACTGGTGAAAACCATGTGTCGCAGGATGTACAGTATCAATGTAGATAAAAAGTATGTAACACTGTTTATTAAGGCTATGACCAAGTCACCGGCAGTTGATGTTATGTGCACTGTACTACATGTGTACATATACAGTACTTTAGAAACATATGGACACACATTTGTACAATCTAAAAAAAATTGCTAATAAAAATGTACAGTGGTAACAGAAAAAAATAACACTGACCAAGTGTAAAGACGTTCTAAAAAGAATCAACATCATCAGTTTAATTGCACCGGTTATTGGAATGTTCTCCACCTTGCAGTACAATGTACTTTAGGAGGGACTCCTTTCACAGTAGCCTTTCTTTCTGCATCAGCCACACACAACCCTTTTTTTACTGGGCTTGTGGATCTTATGACCTATGAACCAGGGAACACTAACACATGGATGCCTGTGGCTCCATGATGTGAAATGAGCATATAATTTAAGATTTATTATTTTTATTATTTTTATTATCATTGTTATATGTAGTTATCTTTAACATAAAGTCACTGTCAAAGAAAGAGTTGCAAGCCCATTCACCTGACTATTACACAAAAGAAAAATGCTTTAGTGATTAAAAACTCCATAGTGAGAGATGTAGATTCACTATTCACTAAGCTGGACAAAGACTCCGTGACAGTGAGTTGCCTTCCAGATGCCAGGATCTCAGACATCTCAACAGCCTTTAAGACCTTTGCACCAGACAAATTTAACCACAACATGGTACTTGTGTATGTGAGGGTGAATGACATAGGGAGGAAAAACCCTGAGGGAGATGCAGAAAGACATGTATGAGCTCTCTAACTATGTGAAAAAAGTAAGCAAGACCCCGATAATAAGCAGAATTTTACCTTCTCCACAAATGATGTCCAAGTACAAAGAGAAGATGAGTGGCTTCAACAATTCACTAAAAACCTGGAGTTATTCTAGGGGAATCCAGTATGTGTCAGCAGAGAGAGAGAGAAGCTTGACAGTCCTACTTGCTTTGCAAAGGACATTCTGCACCTCTTATTCAAAGGCTTCTTCATACTGGCTAAGGCCTCTGCTACCTCCATAGAACCTCTTTCAGATGAAGTTCAGTTAGTAAATACTCCAGTGTAGCAAAACTCTCATTTGTAAAGCCAGTCCTATTCTATTTTCACAGGATCAAATCAAAGTGGCTCTCCTCAATGCAAGAAGCCTAAACAACAAGCTGCCCAACCTTGAGACACACCTGCATTTGGAAGGTATCCATATATGTGTGATCACTGAAGCCTGATTTAAGCACTGCGGTGGTGGTGCTGCGGTAGCGTTGTCACCTCACAGTTAGACATTGCCCGTTCGATTCTCAGTTAGAGCGTCTTCTGTGTGGCGACATGCGTGAATGGGCATTCCTTTGTTGAAGGTTGTGCGTTAGGCCTGGCAAGCCAGCATGTAAAAATCTACTGCCAATCATTAGCGGACCGGAGTTCCACTGTGGCGACCCCTAACCAGGAAAAGCCGAAAGACACAAACAAACTGAAGCCTGATTTAAATGCCCTGAAGCACTCCCTTCATACCTGTATTTCGTGCCTACCACTCCTTCAGACATTATATCCATATCTGTCAGAGACTATATCACCTCTACACAGATTTCCAGAGACCCATAAATTAAATTTATCAAACTCAGTATCACACTAAACAAAATCAAATATCAGTCTATCACCTATTACAGGATCCCTTTCATGACCCTGGAAGTCCATGTCAGGCTCTTAATTATCATCAGAGACTTTAACTACCCATAACTTTACTAGAAAACTTAACACCACCAATGTAGGATATGCTAAGAAGTTTTTAGACCTAAGAAATAAAACTTCGTTGGACCAGATTCCTACTAGCCCAACTGGAGGACAAAATATTCTTGACCTGGCACTTACAAATGTAACATCATTGTGCCCACCTCCTCTAATTGCTCCCTTTCCTATTAAGTCAGACCATATACTAGTAACTTGTTCCTTCAAACTGTCTAACCCCCACCCCCGATACTAATATATCAGAATTCACAGAATTCAATAGAAATCTCCTCAAATTCTATGACGAGTCTCAAAATTCACTTATAACATCGCCCATACATTGCCTGAGCAGACAAATTAAGCTTATAGAAATGACAATCCTGTCCAGATCAAAATATGATAGGAACTTTAAAAGTAAACCATCCTGGTGGTCCATTGACATAAATAAAATCTACAATAAAAGGAAAAAGGTAATTTGAATATTCAACAGATCTAAAGACTCCCAAGCAAAGGAAAATGTTAGGAATTTAACTAAGAATTTTAGAAACTATTAGATTTATTAAGGCAGCCCATGAACTCAGGTTAGCATCTGAAGCCATGGGCAATTGCAAATCCTTCTTTAGTTATGCTAGGAAACATAGAAACAACATTTTATGGCAGAACCTCTATGTATGCTATTTAACCTGAGCCTGGTTACATGCATGGACACATAGGTATGATTTACAGCAATGGTGATGTCACTCCATAAACCTAACCCTACTATTGGCCCAAGAACTGTAGGTCCGTCAACCTGGTGAGTCTCATTTGCAAGGCCATGGAGTTCATTATTGATTGACATTGACTTTAAAAATGTCATTATGCTAGATCCACAGCAATGTGGCTTTGTAAAAGGTAGACTCTTGTCTAATTAAGCTGGTTAGCTTTTTTGAGAAGGTAGCATGAGCTTTTGATAGCAGTAACACTGTACACAGCCTACCTTGACCTGCTCAGGCATTTGAAACCATTCCCCATGTTAGCATAATTAATAAGCTGAATGTGTTACAAATAGATTTCTGTGTGGCCAAATGGATAGCAAACAAGCTAAAATATAGAACCCACACAGTGTTGGTGGCAGGGGTAACATCAAAGAACACAAAGGTGATCAGTGGTATGCCGCAAGGCTCAGTGCTGGAACTATTTTTGTTCAGTAATTACTTTTTTGAACTAAAGACTAAAATTCAAGATCTTTAGCTCACCTAGTTTACTGATGATTGCAAACTGAGAGTCATTGTCAAATCCCCCTCTGACACAGACGCCCTCCAGCAAGAACTTACACTTACAAATGCCTGATGTATTAAAAACTGTCAAATTAATTGCTAGAAAATGTGACATTGTCACATTTGGCAAACAAATCATCATCCCAGCATATAGCATTGACAACACCCAACATCAAAATGAAAAAGCAATTAGAACCCTTGGGAATCTGGGTTCATACTTCCCATCTCTTTTGACTACCATGTAGCAACAATTGTCAGGAAATTCTTCTACTTGACATAATTGTCAGGGGAGTATATCATTCAGATCTAAAATGTTTATTCTGTCCTTAGATTCAGCACTGATCAGAACAATAATAGAATGCATTTCTCCCTTTGGAATGTACCTCACAACTCATATCAAGAAGATGGAAAGACCACAGATGCTCCTAACGAAGAGGATTAAAAGCCTTAAGCTACCAAAAAGACTAGAAGCACTGTTTGCTTTCCTGTGTCTTATAAGCTCTCAGGAGACCTATGCATTGCCTTCCAAGCAACCAGGGGCACAGTATTCCAGGATCTATATAACATTCGCAATCCATTCTCACAAATATTAGAATAAAGGAACTAAACCTGTTTCAGCAAGTCAACAAAACAAGATGGAGACAGATTTGTTATTCAGCATCTCCCCCACATCTAAAATAGATTCCCCATACAGATAAAGCAGAGTGATACAATATCCTCCTTCAAGCAGGAACTGAATAATTGGATGGGTGTTTATAAATTCACTCCGGTAATGACTGTCATAATTCTCTTAGAGAAGGAAGGAACAGTCTACAGTGGGAGCTGGCAAGATATAACGGTTGTAAGACTTCATATCCTTGAATTTTCAATGGTTTTTATGACGATGAAGATGATGATGATGATGATGGTTAATCATTTCTAATAGAAGAAAGTATGCATTCCAGAAGCATGCACTGTCTGATGTTTGGGGGAGGGACTACTCTTGTGGAGAGGGAGCAAAATTCTGGATATTAGTGTGCAACTCAAAAAATCCTAGAGGCCATTTCAAAGATGAGAAGGCCTTCACCTTCTTAATTTAAGACAGTGAAATGGTTAGAAGCTAGAAGATTTTATTTTATGTGTTACAAACATCACCAGAGGGAATATTAAAGATATGTAGTCCTGAATTAAGTCACAAGTAAGTCTTAAATGGTATCTATGACTGTAAATCTCTAATGCTATTTTTTCAGAAATCTGCAGCAAAAGTCCTCTGTGAACATATTGAGGGGGTTTCATATTCTGTCCTCTGGAATTTTACTTATGTGCAGGTAGTTTATCAATAACTGGCTGTCACTGAGAAGCTGAGTGAATTAAAGAGGACTGTATAGCTCTGCATGCAGATAAAATAAAAACTGCAACAAATATGTAAACCCCTTTTGCTCCTCTATAGTTCCCTTCACAGACTAAAATAGATATCTTTCTCTCACTTCAAGACAGCATGGAATCTGATGTACTTCCCTCCACTGGCTCAGTATCTCTCCATGCTGGGCTTCAAGGACAGTCAGGCAGTAACCAAGTTGCACCAGTCATTGTGGGCTCCAATAACCAGATGACCATGCCAATTACAATCAGTATAATTCAAGACCAGAAATCTATAAGTGAAGGTAAGATGCTATTGTACAATATATTATGGTTTCATAATGTGCATTAGTTGTCATTGTTTTCATTGCTGTACGTCACAGGGAGCAAAATGTACTACACTGATCAAGTACCTTTTTATTTAAATCTTATTTTTTCTTTCTCCATTTCTTGGCTAATAGACTAATATTACTTCATTTTATCCTTGTGACTACTCTTACATATTTTTTAATGTTTTTTGTTACACGTGAAGTCTATATGTTATGACTCATCGGATTCACTTTATTTTATTTACTTAAATTTACTTATTTTTTTATTTACTCAGCTCCTGGCATCTCAACAAACCATTTGGCATGTCACCTCACCCTATAGCCCTACATACTTTGACCTAGTCATTCCTACCAATAAAGGTGGGAGTCAGTTATATGAAGAGTGCTACAATCATAGTGCTGGTTTACAGTGGGAGGTCCTTGAAATAAAAACACATCTTTTTTAGAATAATGTTTGAATATAGTCCAACTAAATGAGCTAGCTCAGGCAACATAGAGTGCCTCAGATAAGTTTTGTTCTCTTTGCCCAGTTTGTTGTATGAAACAGCAATAACAAGCTGGTAAGTTTTGGATGGTACCTTTAGGCTAACTACTGGCTTTGCAACTGCCCCAGCTTTCACTTACCATGGACAATCCATTGTCTCCCATGTACATATTTGCTTGTTGATGACTTTCTTTTTTGAGTATATTTGCTAATGAGACTAACTTGAAGGTCAAACACTATACAGTCAAACAGGGCATAGTTCCCAGTTTTGATCTAACTCCAGGGTGGTTTTGTGTATTACTGCATGCCAAGTAGTCTGATTATTGCATTTGTTAGCGGTGGCAGTCTGGGTCAGTAAGATAACTGGAAGATTATAGTGTGGATACCAGTTAGGAATTGATAAATATGATTAGCATCTGTGGAATACAGCTGAGAAGCAGGCACAAATTAAACATTATTTTCTAGAAGAAGGGAGTATTAACTCCAGCTATTTAAAAAAGAGCAACATTTTTATTTACTTATTTATTACATTTGTCGACTGTGAAAGTCCGACAGGGCACAGGGTCCCTTTTCAGTGGATGCCTGGGAAGGAGAGCTCCAAGTAATATATATTTGATAAAGAATTATACATAATACATAAGAAAACAGCATTGTACAAGTGTATACATAGTCTAGTGAAGAAGGCATTTTGTAAAAGCTTATTCATGGTATAAAAAATATGTTTTGAAAAGTCTGATGGTAATGGAGTCATTGCAGATAAAACAATAGAGCATGGATATAGATTATTCTGTTTTGCAAAGGAGCATGATGAGCATAATTTAATAAGCAGGCATAAATAGTGGGCCAGTAGCACAGTATGCATATATACATGAATATACATATATATATATATATATATATATATATATATATATATATATATGTAGAGAGAGAGAGAGAGATACATAGATAGAGCTAGATATAAATATACAAATTTAAGTGGTACAGTAGTATTGTATTCTTCAGTAAGCAGTTTCATAATAAAGACATAAAACAGGTATAATGTTGCAGACAACACTAGAGGAACAAACAAAGAGTTTTGGAGGTACGGCTGAAGCTATCGGTCACATTCTCTTGCTGAGCAACAAGCAATTTTTATTTATTTGATATTTGTTGATTGAGTTGATCCCAGTGGATAGAGCCCAGTTACACACACGTCCTGGGACAATCTACAAACATGTAACACTATAAGCATTAAAAATACATATCATATCAGTATAGTATAAGGACAACATCAGCAACAACCCCATTTTCCCCATTTTGTACATGGAGTTGAAGTAACTGGTCAGCTTCAGTAAGAAGGTGAGATCCCTTATAAGATCCTCCAAAGCTAACTACAAAAACAAAATCACCACTGATTCTAGCTATGTCAAGAATCTCAATGGCAACACCTAGCTCTGCTCTGAGTTACAGCACAATGGAATGGAAGTTACAGAACCAACTGATATTGCCAACATTCTGGCAGATAGGTTCAATGCGAACTTTAACCCCCTGTCACCCCCTAAAGGGCGCATATCTATACAGGAAAAATGCAGAGTCCCTGTAATCACATCTATGCAGGTAAAAGCTGCACTCTCTAAAAACCAAAAACACAGCATCCATGCGACCAGACAACATCGCAGGCTGCGTTTTACACAAACTTCAGAACAAAATGGCCCCCCACCTGAGCACCATGTTCAATCATAGTCTCACATCAGGCTTTGTGCCCACTGAATGGCTCACAGCAACAGTTATCCCACTCCATAAAGGGGGAGCCACCACTGATCCTGGAAACTATCGGCCTATTAGCCTGACGAGCCTGGTCTCAAGACCATGGAATACATCATCACTGAACTCATAAACAAAGACATTGCTAACCTCCAAACTCTGGACCCCACCCAGTTCGAGTTTGTGAAAGGAATATCATGCCTTCTGAACCTGATCGACTTCATTGAGGCAGTCACCAAAGCCTTAGATGAGGGTAAGGTGGTTCACACAGCCTATCTTGACCTTTCCAAGGCTTTCAACACCATCCCCCATTCTGGAATTATAGCTAAACTCACTAAACTAGGTATAAATCCCTACGTCACAAAATGGGTTGCCAACTGACTCACTGACAGAACCCACACTGTAAAAGTTGCAGACTCCAAATCTGACTTCAAACCAGTGACAAGCGGAGTACCACATGGTTCAGTCCTGGGACCTCTCCTGTTCGGTATCTACTTCTCTGAAGTACAGGCTAACACAGATGGCCTCTGGCTAACAAAGTTCACAGATGACTGTAAACTAGGAGCCATAGTCGAGTCCCCAAATGATGTGGACATACTACAGAAGGGCCTCACTGAGACAGATGCCTGGTGTCAGAGGCATGGCCTCAAGGTTAATGCCAAAAAGTGCATTGTCATCCCCTTTGGTAAAAACCCTGTACCCATGAACTACCACATAAATGGCAGTCTACTTAATGCCGAATGTGTGATAACAGACCTTGGGACCCAAGTGGACAGTAGTCTCTCCTTTGATAATCACATTGCCACAGTAGTCAGGAAATCCTTCTATGTGGCACACCTCATCATAAAAGGGTTCTCATCCAGGAAAAAAGAGGTCATTGTTCCCCTCTACTCGTCACTCATTAGACCCATTCTAGAGTACAATGCCCCTTTTCGTATGTACCTCACAAGACATCTGCAGCAGCTGGAAAGGCCACAGAAGTACCTCACAAAGAGGATTACTGGTCTCAAACAGATGCCCTACACTGACTGTTTCAAAAAACTCCAGCTTTACTCTGTAGCATATCACCTACACTGAGGAGATCTCTGCCTAACATGTAAAGCTATGTTAAACCCAGAGCTGTTGGACATGCAACACCTAAAGAAATTCCAATCCCTCCGAGCTACACACTCTAGGAACCTAAACCTTGTCACCAGAATAAACATGACATGCTGGAGGGATAGATTCCTGTCCTAGAGACTTCCTATACTCTGGAACAAGCTACCCATCTATGTCAAGCAAAGTTCCTCATTAGCACTCTTCAAGAAAAATCTTGATGAGTGGATTGGAAATAGGAAATACACCCCGGGGATCACGTCTGTGGCTCTGCTCGATAGGGGCACAGAAAATTAACTTTCTTGGTTGGCGTAAGCCAGGGAACCTTGTTGGCTAGGCTTACTTAGGCCCTTGGGCTGATAGCCTAGTACCTGCCTATGAACCTATGAGTGTCACATCAACAGTGACCATCACTTAGTTTGAATGTTCACACCACGTGGGTAATTTTAGTATTGCAACAGACCATAGGATTAGTGGTACTAATCCAATGACACTTATCCAGTCAACAAAGTGTAAACAAACAAACAAATAATTAAATAATTTAGAGAAGCAGTAATACTTCTAGAAATACAGCACTTCCAATTTTCTCCTTAAAAGTGAAAGCACAGTTAGTAAACTATGGTAGATAACAGCATGTTGGTAGAAACAGCATTAGGTTTTTGTTTCAAGTCAGCAGTCCATAATATTAATTTATTATACTGAGTCCACTCTATAGTATTTAATGCCATTAATTTATCTGTAACTAACACACTTAACAGAAGCAATACCAGCAATGTATGATTAACCAATAAGCAACACAGAGAGTGGGTAATAAAAATTGTATTGCAGAACATTAGTTCTGAGGGCAATTTGCCAATAGTTCTCCATGCTAGGAGTACATGGAAAGAGATATTTGCCTGGGGGATTACTATCATGAGTATTTATACAATGGATACTAGTATCTAATCTTGTATAAGAACTCATACTCCAGCTGGTAAGATCTCAGCAATATAGTAGCACATGCAGTAGCTATGTTTATAGGATGAAGAGCAATATTACATTTAATGGGTCAAGTAGGAATGATAAAGAATTCTTAAGGGAGACAATATTACATGTAAGGGATCAAACGGCAATTATAAAGAATTAATTGAAGTGACAATCCCCCGGATTTTGTATGCCTTGCACGGTGTGCAGGATCAGTGCAGGAGCTGTAGCAGGCAATATGTCTGCCATGCGATCCAGGAACAGCCTGCAGGGGCGCGCACGAGCACTTCTGCACTAGTCCTGCATGGACTAAGCCCCTGTATGCAAATCACCCCATTTGCAGGAGAAATCCATGCAAATGAGGTGAATTTGCTATCCAGGAAGCTTGCAACCGGCATTGCAGGACTAGTGCAAGCTGTAGAAATGTACTCGGTTAGTGACCAAGTGCATTTCTGAAAAATCCAAAATGGAGCCGTGACAGCTCCAAATAAAGGCTGCATATCAGTCAGGAAGCATGCCAATGGCCATGTATAAGGCCATTGGCATTGCAAACAACATAAAAAAAAAATCAACTTTTATTTTTTTTTTTTAGCCGATCTCGGCTGTTTAAGCGTAGAGCAGTGGCATGCAAACGGGATTGGGGGAAAATAACAAAATAAACCTAATATAAGCATTCTAACTAAAATTACTATTCTGCCATGCACGTCAATGGCAGGCAGAAGACAACATGGCCAGTGAGTAGTGGTTGCTAAGTGGGGAGGCTCAGTGTGACATATGTAACTATGCATTAGCAGGCAATCCTATGCAAATGAGGGGAATGATAGGGAAACCCAGTTTTCCCCAGCATGCTAGTCAGGTCCCAACAGTGTAAGAGTAGGAATAGCTTGGTGCAAGTGGACTGGAGCCCTGTGGCTCGGGTTTGCCCCTAGCTTAGCACAGCTAAGCTAGGGGATGTGTCTGAATCTGCCTAGCACTCTTTACATTGACTAAGTGGGTGTGCACGCCGCACACTGGGTTTTAAAGGAAGAAAAAAAAAAGTTAAACCAGGAAATAGCTGCACTGTGCACATTTGAGCACTCTGTTTGCACAGCGCACCCCTGGGCTTAAACAGGAAGGCAATGGGAAGGGAAAACAGCAGTAGGAAGGTAATCAAGGAAAACTAGCATAGCTGGCAGGTGAAATGTATCAGAATCAGCCAATTACACAGGCAGCAGACCAGCCCAGCCCAGAACACTACTATAAACTATGCAAACACCTTTCCCTCTGATTTTTCCCATACTCTACACCACAGGTGTAAACAAGTGGGGAACATTTAGCACAACAGCACAATGATAGGGCCTACAATAGCTATCATACAACAACTTGTGGAAGAGGCCGAGGGTGGTGAGGATGTGAATGCTGTCGACCAACCTACAGTGAGGAGATGAAGAAGAGTGTACAGACCCAGGGTAACCTACCAGGGACTACATGAGCTGGAGATAGTGGAGTGCTATAAGGTGGACAGGGACCTCCCACAGCAAATTGTTTAGCTGTGCTGGCCACTCCTCACACACAGAACTAACAGAGGGTAACCCATCCCAGTGGATGCCAAGGTATGTGTAAGCCTAAGAGTACTAGCTATAGATACCTTCCAAAGGCCAACTGGGAAATGATGGGGATCTCACAGGCATCAGCATCCAGGGTACTCCACCAGTTCCTTGATGCCATGTCAGCACATGTCGATGAGCACATATATTTCCCCAGCACCCATGAGGCATTGGCCAGCAATATGCAACTGTTCCACCAAATAGCAGAATACCCTGAGGTAGTGGGTGCTATAGACTGCACATGCATATGCATCAAAGCACCAGCCAGTAAGCAGGGTAGGGTCTACATCAACCACAAGGACTTCCCGTCCATCAACTGCCAGGTTTTGTGCAATGCCTAAGGCATAATAATGAATGTGTGTGCTGGCTGCCTTGGATGCTATCATGACTCCCACATCTGGCATCTGATGTGGCTGTACCAGAGATTTGCCAGTGGGGACATCCCTCACAGTCACCTAGTGGGGGAATGCTGGACATGCACTGGAGTCATGGGTGATGACACCCATCAGAAATGCACACACACCCGAACAAGAACTCCATAATGAGGCACCCGCACAGACCAGAATTATAGTAGAGCATGTGTTTGGGATGCTCAAGTCATGGTTCCAGTGCCTGGACACATCTGGTGGAGCCTTGCAGTACATACCAGCTATATGTACCCAAATTTTCCTCGTATGTGTCATGTTACACAATATGATCCTGCAGAAACAGCTGCAGCAGGAACAGCACGGGGCAGAGACACACAGCCCTCCACCATTGCCAAAGCCTGCACAGGCACAGAGTGACTCGAAGGAGGAACAAACTGGGCCTGCCCCAGTAGGCAGATGGAGGTGTGCCCAGTATGCCCTGGCCTTGGCAAAGAGGCAATGCATAGCACATACACTGACACAGGAGGGACCCAGGGAATAACGCCTCTCTCTGACTCTCACATACAGTAAAAGGCATGCCAAACATTACACTACCTATGCTCAACCATGTGTAGGGAGTGTACTATGTGCATCCGACATAGACAGCCATGCAGCACCACCCTCAATACTGGGATACCCACAAGGTAAGTGACTCACGCATGCCAGTTGGGGGTTCATATACCCAACAACAGTCACAGCCAGCAGGGCAGGTGTAGACAAACCCAAACAAAGGCTGTGCTATGGCCTGTGAATGATGCCTATAGGTAACCCCCCACCCAGGCCAACACAGACAGACTACAGCAGGACAGGCAGTGGGAAGTTAGTTCTGAAGGGTAGGAAGTCAGGAAACTAATATGTAGATAAATCAAAGCTAAGATCTGTAGTACACTGGTATGCCTCTAGTCAGCATGATAGGTAAGATTACAGAATGAAATGGAGTACCTCACATACCAGTACAGTCATTGCAAATGTGTAAAATAGTCAGGTATACCCCACATCCTACGTAGATCCACACATTCAATCCAGACGGGCATACTGGGCATGCTCCCACACTTAGAGAAATAAAGGCAATGTCAGTCAACAATATACTGAAATTTCATACTGGGCATGCTCACACACTTAAACACATGAAGGCCATGTCTGCAAACACCAGTGGACCAGACATATCTGGCAGTCACAGATGTTAGTGCAGACACTCCTCAGTATGCACCACACATGCTTTGCACACACAGTGGATAGGAATACAGACATATATCTAAGGACAACACACTATAGTAAGCCAAAGGTAGATGTACATAGATGTGTGGAAGATGTTGACTGTGACAAGGAGCCATCCAGGCCTGTCCCACCCAGCACACAGCCAAAGGGCCACAACCACATGAGGTTCAGATGTTACTCACTGTAGATACTAGCCACCAGTATCTATCAGCACTGCAGACTATGTGATGCACATGCTAGCTGTGCAACATGACTGTACAAGGAAGTAGTCATCTTGCAGCTGTATACATGTAGCTGTGAAATATGACCCTGTGTATGCCCGCATGTGGTGTGTCAACCTCTAAATGAATGGGTTAGAGTCCAGGGAAGGGGCACTCCAGTAATCTCCATGGTGCGTCGTATAACAGCATCATGCTGTAGTGTGATATAGACCTCTGGTAGGGGTGCTATCCTCACACATGGCAGTTGTGGCTGTTTTGTGTGTGTTTCTATGTTTATGTAGGGAGCAATGCATTTTATGCTAGTCACACTCACTACAATTCAAATGCCCTACTTTGGCAATCCTGCTGATGTCATTCACTGTGAAATACACCTTTGGGGAAGGGGCACTCCAGTAATCTCCGTAGCGTGTCCTATAATGGCGTAGTGCTATAGTGTGATATACTAGCTAGGTAGGAGTTTTAATCCCAGACATGACAGGTGTGTGTGTGTGTGTGTGTGTGTGTGTGTGTGTGTGTGTGTGTGTGTGTGTGTGTGTGTGTGTGTGTGTGTGCGTGTTTGTCATTCATATCCTATGTGGCGGTGGTTGTGAGTGTGTAACAAGTGGACTCAATGTGGAGTGGGTTTTGCAAACTTCTTATATGGTGTGCCAAGTAAATATCACAATGTCCATTGTACAGGGATGATAGATGTGAAATAGCCAAGAGGCTGGGGTGCAAATCCATACCCCTAAATGTGACATTAATGCCAGCTGAACAATGTTAGCAACCCTTGTATTACCCAGGGTACACTCTCAACCCATGTCTCATACACACACACACACACACACACACACACACACACACACACACACACACACACACACACTTGCCTAGGCAACAGCCGCTATGTTGGTAGTACCCTGCATATTGCCCACTGATAGTAACCATGGTGTGATTGCAGCAGGCTACAGAGGTCATGGCACCCTGTCCATCAGTCCAATAGGCATGTACATGCTGACAGCGTACCTCCCCCATGTTCCCCACTGGACACCTGCAACACCTGTGGTGCCATCAAATGTGACCCACAAAGGACATAACATGCCTGAAACACAAGCCCTGTATGGACAGATGCCACTGATACCAGGGAATAGAACCCCTACCAAAGTACTATATCACACTACAGCATTACACTGTTATAGGACGCACTACAGAGATTACTGGGTTACTCCTTTCCCAAAGGTGTATTTCACAGTGAATGACATCAGCAGGATTGCCAAAGTAGGGCATTTGAATTGTAGGATGGAGGAACACATACTTGGCAAGCAATGCACAGCGCTGGCCACATGCAATAGTCACCCAGGTGACTGGATGGTGTATACAATACCCACCTGTATGGGCATCTCCAGACACTGCACCCCTGAGTCACAATGCAGACCATTGTCATGTGGCCTGATGCAAAGGTATACCCATCACCTAGCCTTGTATAGCCATCTGGCACCATCAACCACAACACACCCGTGAAGCAGTGCACACATGCATGTCAGTATAGGCACCCGTGTCTATGTGAGTGATGTATGATGCGTATGACCACAGTCACACTCACTACAACCCCCATTGGCATACTGAAGCATGCTGTCTGATGTCAAACACCTCCACATACCCTTTGCGCATATAACCTCCGTATGACCCCTGTGGTGCATGTGATGCCTGCACAGTACTGTGTTGTGGCAATCCCACTAGTGATGAGTTGTATTCCTGACCCTGCCAAGTGTGGCAATGTGTGTGCATCCCTGTGAGAGTGTGGCTGTGTTGACGCTGACACCTGTTCATGTGGGCAGGCACTTGTACTACACCTACGACATAGCTACTATATCCCTGTTGCAGATGTCACTCACCAGCACATATACTTCCTGAGGGCTCCCTAACATGTAACCTATGTGGTGCATCCAATAACTGAATGGACATGTGATAGCACTACATAGTCATCAGGGGTTTGATGCCCTGTGCTGGTAGATGTCTGACACAAACATGCATAAGTTTTACTCTCCCACCCCTCCCTGGCTTTTCCATGCCTCTGTCTGCCTCTCTTACTCCCTCTATGGTGGATGTAGAGACTTACACCTGTTTTGCTTAGGCAGCAGCATGTTTATTTTAAGTGATGCTCAGGATCAGCAGACGGTCTCTGCACAAATTGCAGCCCTCCTCTAGCTGATTGCATGTGGAACAGCTGTGGCAACATTCCCATAAACAATTGCATGGAAACACACACCAGTATCTAGGAACATCATGTTGGCGTTGGGTCTTTCATTCACTGTGAGCAGGAACTTGATCTGTTGTTTGGCAAACAGCATCTCAGATGGATTGGGGTTTACCTCTAACAACATACACTGTGGAAACAGGCCAACACACAGGGGGGGGGTGTGCCTGACCTGGCTACAGACTGTAAGTGCTGCTATACTGCATTTGGAGTAATGTTGGTTTAACAAGGTGTGTGTGGCTTTGGCTGTCCTACATGTTTACATACCTGCCATGTCAGTGCTATGTTTATGAGAGAACACCCATCTGTAGGGCCATCTGTGGATTGGCCAGTGTGTGGTGCCTTTTATTTCAGGTGTTACCCACAGAGCACCTATCAGTGAACTGCAGAAGATAGTGTGAGGATTGCAGTCTGTAGATGGTGAGAGCCATGAGAGTTACTGACTTCATATCCCTCATAGGACATATGGTGCAACAAACCCTGTTACAACAACAAATGTATGATGTTATCACAGCAACATGTCAATATTGACCCTGTGTATGTGCCTCCAGCCACAACCCTGACAACCTTTGTACATATGTCATGCAGTAAGGGGTGCATATGTACTGTACACCATAATTACTGACATCATATCTGATAACAAGCCAGTGAGATATCAGACCGCTATACATGTAATGTATAGTAGGGGTTATATTTGATGACATAACCTGGACATTCTGTGGCTGTGTGTACAGTACTGAGGCCTGTGTACTTATGGTGATTGTCGGCAGTGTGTGTATTGTTAATATGTACCTTGGCCTGTGTAGAGACTGTGGTAGATGTCATTGTTCTTGGTCCTGTTCTATCTGATGTTACATGCTGCTTCACTGTATAATACCCTTTTAGCTTACATGTTTGTAGGGCCATACACACACATGTCCCATACCACAGACAGGCAGTGGACCACATTGTGTAGCAGCCCAGTATATGTAGGGTTAGTGTGTGGGTGGCACATATGAGGTTGGTGTTGAACAGATAGTCCATATACTGTAATAATATGCTAGCACGCCATATGTAGCTGTGCCTGTGTTCACATTGGTTGTTGTGATGCACTTACACAAAGGTGTATGTTAATTTGTGCTGTGGCATGCCTGTAGAGCCTGCTATCTATGTGCAGGTACATGTGCATTCCCCCATAGGAAATGTAGGCCAGTGTTGAGCTGGTCTGCCTGTAGTCTGCACAGTGCTTTGTTACATGTCTAGCATCTTAGTGTACTTACCCAGTGAGATGTAATATCCAGTTACTTTCCAGATGTACTGCTGCTGGGCCACCATAACAATCATGTATGTCAGACAGAGCAGTGGGATACTGTACAGATGTATGTCAATATCTAGTGGGTGGCATGTGGCCATGGCACCCCCTTACCAGTGGTTATTAATTGGCAGGACAGACATGAATGTGTGGATGCATAACCTATGGGGGAAAATGTATACCAGTATTACGTGTTATACCTGTCTACATGACTGTTAACATCCATATTGTCAGGATCGGTCCACATGTCTTGAACTAAGGGGTTATGTGTATACCTCTGAACTGTCTAGAGTGTGTCAGACTGTCCACATATATTGGCAATTATCTCTGCTGTAGTCCACAGGAGCATTACGTGCTAGCAGTGGTACTGTACTATGATGTCCTTTGGATGTCTGTCAGTAGCCAATGGCGCACATGTTAAAAGCAGATGTGAACTCCCACACACACCATGTCTGTGAAGACAATCCCTATTACAGTAGCAATACTCTACAAGTATACCTGCTATACATACCTGTTGGGTCTACAGGGGCTGAGGTAGGGCTACACTCCATGTTCAGGACATATGGTGATGATATATGTGCATATACTTATCCATATATCTATACAGACATACATATTGACATACATAGATGGATATGTATATGTACATAGATATACAAATAAACACCTATATATATATATATATATATATATATATATGTATATACACACATACACATATACAAAGCAATATGTGTCTACACACATATATATATATATATATATATATATATATATATATATATATATATATATATACACACACACACACACATATACAAAGCAATATGTGTCTACACATATACAGATAGAGATACATATGCACATATACATAAGGATATCTACATATATTTTGACAGTAGTAGGTATATCAGAATATATATGTATGCACATATAGTTACTGATATCTACATATATACCAACATAACTAGGCATATCTGTTCACATAGGCTGTGCATACATATATAGCTATATATACATATATCTATATATACATATATGTATATCTATGTATACATATATCTATATATACATATATGTATATGGGAGTGCTACAAAATCCTGAAAGCCCAAAGTCCTGAAGACCATCAGGGGTGAGCTGCCTTAAGTTATATGGATGTACATTACCATACAATCCTCCTTGGTTAAATGCAGGCCTACTGCCACCTGCCATACAGACTGTTCTGTTTGTCAGTGTGCTTGTGATGGTGTCAGTTGTGCCTTGTTATTTAACAGTTACATCCCATTTTGTCAACATGTGTCTTTACCCCGTAGGAATTGTCTACAGAGTGTAGATAGAGGCTGCTGAACTATACACCTGCAATACTTACTGTTGATTGTTTGCTATCCTGTGGCCCAGTCTGTCTTTATTATTGCACTACTTGAAGGCCTCAGCATGGGCAGCAACATTTGATAACTTTTCCAGACTACTGTATTAGTATAAATGTTTCACAGTTGCATTACTCAGTTTATATGGATGTTCATGTCTAAACAGCTATATGACATGGCATATAAAACTGTAATAGTGCACAAATAAAGCTTTTCCATTTATGCACAC